>NC_081405.1:312937734-313237734 GCF_030272615.1 Cryptomeria japonica | reverse complement strand
TCCTTTCAAAGAAATTCTCTAAGGAGGAGGTTAAATTTGTCCTTATGAAGATGAATCCCGACAAGGCCCCAGGCTCGGATGGCTTTCCCACTAGCTTTTTCCAAAAATGTTGGGGTTTTATGGGGACAGAGATCATGGATTCCTTAGAAGGTATTATGAACTCTGGTAAGATTCTCAAAGAAATCAACAATACCTTCTTAACTCTCATCCCCAAAAAAGAGAATCCTAAAAGATTTAATGACTTCAGACCAATAGCCCTTTGCAACACTCTGTACAAACTCTTAACCAAAACCCTAGCAGCTAGACTCCTAAATCTTCTCCCCACTATCATTAGTGAAGAACAAACTGGCTTCGTAGCAGATAGATCAATCTATGATGGGGTTATTATAGCCCAAGAGGCCATTCATTCGGTCCAGCTCAATAGGGCCCCAAGTATGCTAGTCAAATTAGACATAAGCAAAGCTTATGACAAAGTTGATTGGCACTTCCTATGAAAATGCTTGGAGGCCTTTGGATTTTCCAAATCCTAGATCAACCTAATCTTTGAATGTATACCCATCCCCAAATTCTCAATCTTGGTTAATGGTTCCCCGGAAGGTTTCTTCAGTAGCTCAAGAGGGCTCAGGCAAGGAGATCCTATGTCCCCCTTCCTCTTCATCATCATGGCTGAAGCCCTAGGTAGATCCATCTCTAAGGCCAAAGAGGAAGGTGGGATCCAAGGAATCCCCATTACCAGCGGCCTCCCTCCCTTCACCCACCAGCAATTTATCAACAACACGATGCTTTTTGGGTAGGGAAGTGTAAGGGAAGCAAGCGCCTTCAAAGGCATCCTTAATTCCTATATGCTAGCCTTGGGTCAAGAGGTGAATCTAGCCAAGTCTGCAATTTTTATGTTCAACATAGACCCCTCCTTAGCGAAAGTGATCAGCAATGTCCTGGGGATTAGTGAAGGAAATCTTCCTTGCAAATACTTAGGCATTCCCCTTGACAAGGGTCGAAGACCCTCAAAATTATGGGACAACTTGGTGGATAAAATCAAGTCTAGGATTAACACTTGGAAAGGAAAATGGCTATCATTTGTAGGTAGAGCAACCTTGGTTAGATCGGTCTTGTCAGCTATGCCCATTTACTAGCTCTCTTGTCAACATTTATCTTCTTCTAAACTTGCAGAGCTCAACAAGCATCTCAGGACTTTCTTTTGGCAAGGTGCTAATGACAATCATAAAATATCACTCCTATCCTGGGACAAGATATGCAAACCTAAAGAAGAAGGAGGAATTGGCATTAAAAACCTTCGTGATCAGGGCAAAGCCTTGGGTGCCAAGTTGGTCTAGAGGATGTTCAGAACCCCCCACCTCAAATGGGCTCACTTGCTGCACCACAAATACCTTAATGGAGGGAATCCTATCCAAATCTTCAGAGAAACCAACCCTCCCAGAGGGTCCTGCCTATGGAATTTTATGTTAGACTGCAAAAGGATTATCTCAGACAGACTTACTTGGAACCTGGGGTCTAGGGATAAAGCTCTTTTCTGGTCGGATTCTTGGGGTGGATATAAGGCTATGGATAATATCCATGACTTTGGTGCTACTTGCATCCTTCTTAAATCTCATAAAGGACCCCTATTAAACAACTATATCTCCCCTTCTGAGGATGGGGTTGGTTGGTAGTGGATCGAGAAGGAAGATGAGGATATTCCGGTAAGGGATAAACAAAAACTTATGGCAATTCTTAAATCAAGGAATATTGCCTTAGGTCAGAATGAGGACAAGCTCATCTGGGATGGCTCCCTAAGAGGAGAATACAACTCCAAGGATGGGTACTCTCTCATCTCCAAATGATTTTTAAGACCTATGATGGAGCTTCCCTTGAAACTTTGCTGGGATAAATATTGTCTGCCTAAGGTAGGTATCTTCTCCTGGCTTGCGGTTCAGAACAAGCTCCTAACTAAAGACAAATTTAGAAGAATAGGGTATGAGGGCCCTAGCAGATGTCCTCTTTGCAAGACAGATGAGGAAGACACTAATCATATCCTCCTTAACTACCCCTTTGCTCACAAATGTTGGATCTGGTTCACCAACAAACTTGAATTGTGTGTAGCCTTCCCTCACACCATCTTTGGAATGCTCAAGGCATGGCCTCTCCTCGGGCGTGGCTATCTCTTTGAAGGTTTATGGATAGCTCTTCCTTCTTCCATTATGTGGGAACTATGGAAGGAGAGAAATAGACGCCTCTTTAAGAATAAAAAACTAGAGGTTCCTAGAATCATTAATAGGATAGAGTCAGCTATCACTGAGCTCATGAACAACAGACTGTCATTAGGTACATTGAAGGATGCCTCTATCACTTATTGGGATGAAAAGATGATAAAACATTGGGAAGGCTTATCCTTTCCTCCCTTTGTAGGAGATGGTCCTATTGCTAGTCTTCAATCAAGGGAAGCATGCAGATGGCAACCCCCAGGCGATGGTTGGGTGAAGCTAAACTTTGATGGGGCATCCCGTGGAAACCCAGGACAAGTAGGGATAGGATGTGTTGTTCATAATTGGGAAGACAAGGATCTAGCAACCCTTGCCTCTTTGGTTGGCATCAACACCAATAATTGGGTGGAACTTATGGCCCTGGTGGAGGGTCTGCATCTATGTAGGAAACTAGGAGTTAAGAACGTGGAAATTGAAGGAGATTCAGCTATAATTATCAATTCTCTAAGGAAAGGTAGTATGCCTAATTGGAGACTAAATACTTTGCTATCAAAATATCTTGAGTTATGCAGAGATTTTGATAGGTTCACAGTGAATCATATTTATAGGGAGGGCAATAGAAGAGTGGATGAGTTGGCCAACCTGGGAGCTGATGGAATCAATCTCCTATCTGTGCCACCTTAAGGCAACCCCCCCTTTTTTGTTTTTATGTCCTAAGTGGCTATTAGCATGTTCCCCCTTTCATCCCCTTATGTTTCTCTTGCCCAGACTCTGTTTTAACCTCCTTATTTATTCCTCTTCCTGCCCCTTGTATTTTCGTATCGATACTCAGACAAACATTCAATTTAAATATTGACTTCTCAACATATAACTGTTAACTAACACTTCTATTCAAATATCACTTTGATCATGTATTTCCTTCATTCGTTGATATACTATTTTTGATCGCTAGGGTTGTCTCCTCACTGCTTCCTATCTTATATCCATTGGGTTTTTATGTCGATGAAACCTTGGGCTTCGATGACCTCCTATATTTTTCCACCGAAATACTTCTTCCATCGATATCACTATGCCCCGTCGATGAATGGAACTATTGTCTCACCGAAGCCTTTCTTTATCCTCTCTTGTCATCTTCCACCAATAAAGTTGTATCGGTGAAACAATGCATATCAGAGACATGCCTTTTAGCCTCCTTGAAACCTATTTCCTCATCAATATCTTTTATCGATGTAACTGCCTTTTGTCTGACCGACCTTATTCTTTTGATGAGAACGTTTCTTTTGGTGAGTTCTTTGCACCGATGGTATTATCTCCTCAAAGACCTTTTCCCGTCCATGTAACCATCCCCACTTTCCTCGATATCTTTTATCGATGGAATTTT
Organism: Cryptomeria japonica; assembly: GCF_030272615.1. Taxonomy (NCBI): domain Eukaryota; kingdom Viridiplantae; phylum Streptophyta; class Pinopsida; order Cupressales; family Cupressaceae; genus Cryptomeria; species Cryptomeria japonica. The sequence goes on along the minus strand of NC_081405.1, from coordinate 313,234,152 downwards.
TATCTTGGATGAGTCCTTTTTGAAGTTCATCAGTGTTTCCTTTCTTTTGATACCCTTTTTATATTGATGACACATCATTGGGTCTCATGTCGAAGAAACCTTGGGCTCCGGTAACTTCCATTATCCTTCCATCGAAACACTTTTTCTATCAACATCACTACACTCCTTCAATGAATGGGTCTACTATTTCATCGAAGCCATCTGTCTTTTGATGATTTGCTTCCACTATCATCTCTCATCGATGAGCTTATGAGTAATCTTCCTCATTAAAGTTGCATCAGTAAAACAACACACATCAGTAACATGCCTTTTAGCCTCCTCGAAACTCATATTCTTATCGATATCTTTTACTGATGTAGCTTCCTTCTATCTCATCATGATCATTCTTTTGATAAGAACACCTCTTTCGGTAAGTTTCCTTCATGTTGCGCTGATGGTATTATTTTCTCGGAAGCCTTTTCCCATCGATGAAAACCGTCTCTTCTTTCTTCGATATCCTCTTTCGGTGGAATCAATTCTTTTGATGAGTCCCTCTTAGGTTCATTGGTGTTCCCTTTCCTTTGATACCCTTTTTATATCGATGTTTCATTGACCTTTTATCTTTCGATGAAACTGTCTGTCATCCAATAACTTTAGTATCTCTTCGACACCCTTCTTCTCTTGAATAGTCTTATCGATGAAACCTCCCCTAGTTTCTCTGATCTCATCATCTCGGTAGAACTATCTTCTTCGGTGAATTCATTATGTGTCCTACCGATACCGTATTTTCTTTGGTAGCCTTGCTTTATCGATAGAACCTCCTTTGTTTTCTTCGATATACCCTCTATCAATGAAAAATAAGGCTTCAATAAGTTCATTTTGAAGTTCATCGAGGCCCAAGTCTATTTCATAAATCATCTTATCGATGAAACATTGATAGGTTTCTTTGATACCCTTTTTATATCGACGAGACATCATAGGGTCTCATGTCAAAGAAACCTTGGGCATTGGTAACCTCCTTTATCCTTCCATCGAAACACTTTTTCTATCGACATCACTACACTCCTTCAATGAATGGGTCTATTGTTTCATCAAGGCCATCTTTCTTTTGATGATTTGCTCCCACTATCATCTTTCATCGATGAGCTCATTAGTAATCTTCCTTGATAAAGTTGCATCAGTAAAACCACACACATCGGTAACATGCCTTTTAGCCTCCTCGAAACTCATATTCTCATCGATATCTTTTATCGATGTAGCTTCCTTCTATTGATTGTGATCATCTTTCGATAAGAATGCTTCTTTTGGTAAGTTTCCTTCATGTTGTGCCGATGGTATTATTTCCTCGGAAGCCTTTTCCTGTTAATTAAAACCATCTCTGCTTTCTTCGGTATCCTCTTTCGGTGGAATCAATGCTTTCGATGAGTCCCTCTTAGGTTCATCGGTGTTCCCTTTCCTTTGATACCCTTTTTATATCAATGAAACTCTCTTATGTTTCATCGACCTTTTATCTTTCAATTTCATCTTTCATCAATGAACTCATTAGTAATCTTCCTCGATACAGTTGCATCGGTAAACCAAACACATTGGTAACATGCCTTTGAGCCTCCTCGAAACTCATATTCTTACCGATATCTTTTATCGATGTAGCTTCCATCTGTTTGATCGTGATCATTCTTTTGATAAGAACACTTCTTTCAGTAAGTTTCCTTCATGTTGCGTCGATGGTATTATTTCCTTGTAAGCCTTTTCCCGTCGATGAAAACCGTCTCTTCTTTCTTCGATATCCTCTTTCGGTGAAATCAATGCTTTCGATGAGTCCCTCTTAGGTTCATCGGTGTTCCCTTTCCTTCAATATCCTTTTATATCGATGCATCTCTCTTTTGTTTTATCAACCTTTTATCTCTTGATGAAACTATCTCTATCAGCCAATAACATTTGTATCTCTTCGACACCCTTCTTTTCCCAAACAGTCTTATCGATGAAACCTCCCCTAGTTTCTTCGATCTCATAATTTTGGTAGAACTATCTTCTCCGGTGAATTCATTACATGTCCTACCAATACCATTGTTTCTTCGCTAGCCTTGCTTCATCGACAGAACCTCCTTTGGTTTCTTTGATACACCTTCTATCAATGGAAAATAATGCTTTCGATAAGTCCCTTTTGAATCTCATCGCGGCCCAATTCTATTCGATAAATCATCTTATTGATGAAACATCGATAGGTTTCTTCGATTCAACAGGTGTACCATTTCTGTAAAACTAGACATTTCGGTGAGAGGTTAGTGTGTACATCCAATGGCTTTGGTTTGGGCAATAACTTTTAGGATTCTGACATCGGTAGAAGTTTTAAGGGTTCTTTCAACACTCTTAAGGGCATGCTTGATTTACTTAAAGCTTTCCCATGACATTTAATTAGGGCATTGAAGTCTCTCGAACTATTTTCTTTAGGATGGTAGCTCCCAGTGATCTCTCTGCAGAAATATTTATGGAATTTGCCTCGTTATATGTATTAAGTTTATGCTCTTCGATTGGTAATCTCTCTTGCATTTGTTTCTAGAGATTTTTTGAGACTAATATTTTGAGTTGTGTATCCTAGCAGGGTGACCATTCAGGCAGGTTTGATATATTGTATAAGTTGACCTGTTCCGTTTTTTCCTTTTCCTAACATTTTGGTGAAAGGTTTTCTCAAGATTTTGTGCAGCATAAGGAGCAAAACATGCTTAACCCTATGATTCAGGAATAGCAAGTACTGTCACCCATAAATGGCAGCATCACCCCAAGAGATGGGCAATTTGTTGCTCAACTTTACACAGAGGATTTCTACATACAATCTTCATTATTTGGACAAGTTCCCTTTGTGATCTTGTACCTCCATTTTGTATTGCATTCTTAATTTTTCTGATCCTTTAGGGATCTGGGCTGGACCAGAGGTTTTCTCCCTCCATTCTTTCCTACTAGTGCCCACACCAAATGGAGGTGTAAATGTAAATCTATCTATTTTTTAAATTAATAAAATTCTCTGACCTCGACCTTTTATCGATCAAAAAAACAAAAATCCACCCCCTCTTTTTTTCTTTTTATTTTTCATACAAATCATGCAAGTGAATATGGAAGAGGGGAACCTAATTTTGACATGTCGAATGAAGACTTTGTTAATGATTCACCCTCTATTTCCTGCTATCCTTCCTCAATCCTTTCTTGGTGAAGATCTTCTCCAAATCCTCAAAGTAAAGAAAATCCTACAATATTCCTACCAAATTCTTCCTACAACTAACATAAATTTCAAAGACCTATTTCATCACGTAGAAACAAAAATGAACTCTCCTTTTTTGAAAATCGAGAACTCAATATATAGAAAAGAGAGTCATTTTCTCACTACAAAAGAAATTAATTGATTTTCATTTTCTTTTCTCGAAATAATTTCATACAAAATGATTAATTGTCATAGTGGGGGTTACATGCAAATATTCAAATTGAGATTCTCTTCTAGAACCTTCTCATTTCCTCCTACAACATGTGCTAAATTAACATATTGAGAAAATAAGAAATTTCACAGTTAATTTCATGCAAAAATGATTGTTGGGGGTTACACTTGACCATGCATTCGATATTTGAATTTGAGATTCTTTCCCAAAAAACATATTTTCATGCAAGACATATTCCTTACAAATTGTTATAGTGGCGGTTACATTTGACCATGCATCTAAAATCTGAATTTGAATTCTTTTCTAGAATCTTCTTATTTCTCCTACACCATGTTCTCAATTAGAATATTGAGAGGATAAATAATTTCCAAATAAATTATGACCTCACGTGCAAGTCACCACTTATTAATTCCTCTTTTAAAAATAATTCCATCCTTATTAAATTTTTCATCTCTAACTAACATTACCCATAAGATTAATAATAATAATAATAATATAGAATTGGTTCAAGGGCTCCTTGAGGAAAGAGCTAGCAAGAAAACCTCCATTTCTTGCCTGAAATTACGAAGAACATAAAGATAGGACTAACAAGGACCCTCCTCCCTACAATCCCAAAACCCAAGACCCTAGAACCAACAAAGTAGAAATCTCACATTGGACTCCAAATTACATATTCAAAATACAACCTCAAGAGAAATAGATTCACATTACCTTAGTTTTCACTCCCGATCTCATTGCAAAGGCAATAAGTCTATTAATGATGGGAAGAAGGTTAAAAAGAAGAGTTTAGGGGATTAAAAAGGCTACTTGAAGAAATTCTTCAAGAAGGAGGAAAAGCTAGTGGTAATGCAAAATGGATATGACAATTTTTTTCTTCTTGTGCCATATGTTATGGTAAGCTACTATGGGATGAAATATTTCACCCTTGAAGGGAAATATACCACCATGCATGGATATCATTTTCCTATTCTTATCATATAAGGCATTGTGATAAAATTAATTTACCTTATAATCTATTTACCTCTTTGTCTGTGAGTATTTTGAAAGGTGCTGCACCCTCACTCCACCAAGGTCTTACCAGTATGCCTTTGATCATTGTCCCCACCATACTCATCTACTTATCCTTTCAAGGAATACTGTGGCCATGGAAGATGCTCCTTTCTCTTATGTTTGTATTGAGCTAATTGAGACTAAACCCTTACCTACAAAAGAGCACATTCCTATTTCAAAGAAGAAGCATAAAATACCTAAAGAGGAGTCGAGTATTGAAGCTCTTGAGGTGGCCCCGTTAAGAATTACTCCTAAACTACATAAAACGGTCACCCTAAAAAATAGTACGATGAAAGAAACAAAAACTAGAAAAGATTCGAGTAAAAATTAGATTACCATTGACTTGGAAATGCATGATTTTGAAGAAGAGGATGACACTAAGAAAGACCATGAGAAATATGATGGTAATTAAGGGAAGAGGTTCTTTTCTCACCTCATTGCAAAGGATAAAAAAGGGAAACTTGAAATGAAAGAGGCTACCCCTAAATTAGTTGAGTCTTTTACATCGGATGATGATGAAGGTTCCTCAATTGATGATCTAAAGGATGATGATTTCTAGGATGTGGAAGAGTAAGAAGAAGTTGAAAGTGGGAACTATTAGCAATTGACACTCATCCGGTAAGGTTCATGGCATTATGGGTTGTCATTGATGACAAATCATCATCTTAGGGTAAATGGTATCATGGTTTGGTTAACCAACATTCATTGCACATAATCAGTATTTCTATTCAAATTGCTTTACATCAGCACTAACATCGACATCGACATTCGCTTCATACTTAGCTAAGTCCTAATCTCGATAACATGTCCAAATCCCAGTAATGTGTATATGGAACCCAATAATGAATAGGACCCGAATAAGAAAATATTTTGGTCTTGATTATGTCTTCATGGATTTTGGTGATAATGTGTGATGGCCAACATGGTCATTAGATTTATGTTTGATTTTCATTATGTTTCGGTAGGCAACTTGTTTATATTTTTTCTTGAAGTCGACATGGTTAAGTTAGAAGGATATTTAAGAAGATCACCTTAGTGATAGATCATATGTCTTAGATGGTATTCAAGCTTTTGATTGCGAATATTTCAGCGAGTTTTGGTATGCAATTAGAAGTAACTGTGTGCAGTTTCATGTGCATAGCTTAACTGGTAGCAGAATAGAGTATCAGAGAACTGGAATACAAAGAATGATATATGAGCATTCACCAGAACTTATCCATCATGGTCAGATGTTATTTATAAGTTCATTTTCATTTGTAAACACTTGTAAGTGTCTAGTAAGTCAGTGAGACTTCCTATATTGTGTGTTTGAGAAGTGAGCTCTAGGTGGTTGGCCTTTTTGCATGTGCATACCCTCTTATGTAATATTTGTATACCTTGATAAAGTATATACCACTATGGTTTTTCCCTTTGCAGGGTTTTCCACGTATAAATATTGGTGTTATGGTGTTGCCTTTCATTGTGTTATTTTGTGTATGCATTCTAATTTTATTTATTGTTAACCGATTAATAAGGAATAAGTTCAAAACAAACATTACCGGTAGAACATTTGTTCACCCCCCCTCTCCATGTTCTTGGATTCCAACAATTGGTATCAGAGCTTGGTCCCTCAGAAGAAGTTTAATCACTTGAGGAAGATCCAAAATTTGGAATCAATGGAAACCAGTCTGCAACAACAACTTAGACTTTCTCTTGAGGATCTTGATAATGAGAAGATGGAGAACAATAAACTGAAAAATGAATTGAAGCAAGCCCGTGAACACATCATTTCATTCCAAGCAAAACTTTCAGTTGTCAAGGCTAAGAGAAGAGAACTTTATGATCAATTTCAAAATCAAAGTAGTGATGAGGAACATGCTATGAAGGATCATTATCAGAAACTTACTTAGAGAACATTATCTTGAAGAATGAGATGCAAGACATAACTATGGGGTTGTGCAAGGAGATTGAGGATAGAAACAAAAATGAAGAAAACCTAGCTCAAGCATTGAAGGATAGATCTGAGGAATGCAATAGATTGACTCATAAGAATGATATGTTGAAACTTGATTTGACCCAGGCCCAGAACAATGAACAAGAACTTGAAAGACAAATTATTATCATGAGAGAGGAATTGGTTATTACAAATGAATCCAAGGACAAGTTCAAGGATAACTCTACTAAACTTGATGAATTGCTAAAGAATCAGAGAGATGCTAATGAAAAAAGAGGTCTTGATTATGAAGAAGGAAAAAGCTCTGTTATTGCACAACAAGATACATCAACTAGAAAGAAGTAGAATAATGGCAACCAGAACTAGAAATCACTACTAAGACAACCTAATGCTCACAAATCCAATGGTACATGCTTTATTTGCAATAAATATGGTCATATGGCTAGTCAGTGCAGAAATAGGAATAATCAGAATAATGCATCATTCATCAGTCTTGGAAATGTAAGATGACATGCATGTAGTAGATTTGGATATATGGATAACAAATGTAGATCAAAAGGAAATCAGGTAAATCAAGGAGTTAACAAGGCAGTACAAAAAAAACAATATTGTCTGTTATGCATGCAACAAGATTGGACACATTGCTAAATATTGCAGAAGTAAGAATCCATCGGCAACTAATGGAAATGTGGATGAGAAAGGAAAATAAAAAGTGGAAGACATCAGGAAACAACTGTTGGCCATTTGGTGTAATTTATTATGTGTTGCATTGATGTTTTGTCATTGATGTCAACACTAACTATTTGGATGCTTTACCAACACCCTTCTGGTCTAGGTAGGTCAAGTGGTTTTTGGTTAACTGGGATCTGACATGATCCAGTAGGCTCCGATATAATCTAGTGATGGAATTGGCTTGTTCATGATACTTATACTCATATTTGGTTAGTTGGTTTTGGTCTGGTGATTGGATGCTATCCTTCTTGCTTAGAAGCTTGGTTTCTGGTTCCAGTGAGGGTTTCACCGTCATAGCATTTGATGGAGATATTTGATGAACTGCATAAGTACTTTTGGTGCAGCTTATGATGGAGTTTCAGGATGTTGTTGGTGGTCATGTTGAGACTTGACATTTGGAGATCATTACTGAAGCATGTAGACCTATACTTGGTCCCGATTGATCTAGGTAATGGACTGACATTAATGTAATGTATGGATAGGACCTATTGATGTATTTTTGGGATGTCTTATGTGTTGATATTACTTGTTTGTTCTTAGGCCGACATGGTTTGTAATTATGTAATTAGTTTATTATCTGATGGTCGACTTGATTGTTTATGGTCGAGGGTTTGTATATATATATGTAAGATCTCATTATAGATCATCATGGTTAATGTAAGAGGTCATGGTGAAGGAATCTAATGTGCGAATAATGTAATATCATTAAGGCAGAGGAGTTGGTCAATCATTGGAGATCGAATTGGGTTTACGTAAGAGGATTTAGTCCTTCGGTATTGAGCTTAACTGAAACTATACTCAGGTATAGGAGATGCTATCTTTTGCAGTTCAACACTTCTCCGGATTGTACTATGGATTTGTATGTAGTCATTAAGACTCCTTTTGTAATGAGCAGTGTGCTCTATGTTGTTGACCTTCCTACAAGTGAAAGCCCCTTCATTGTAATCCACATACAAATCTTGGTGTTGTGTGAATGGCTTTTATTCTGTGATTATTGTTTATGCTTAATTGGATTAACTGTTATTCTGGTATTATTGTTTTGATTTCAGGTATTATTTTAATTGTTGAATACTTCTGGTAATTTCTGACAACTGATTCACCCCCTCTCTTAGTTGTCTTCCAGTTATCTGAACTGTCTAACAATTGGTATTAGACCTTTGGTCCTCTCTCCAGAAAGCTTAACTGCTTGAGGAAGATCTTATGGAAACTAACAGTTCAAGTTCATCTAGTTCTTGTGGAGGTATCTTTCGAAGGGATATTCTAAGGCCTTATGGAACAAATTACACAGTATGGAAGATTCAGATGGAGACTCATCTAAGATGTCTTGGCAAGGAGATTTAGGAGATCACACAGAATGGTGTCACACCCAATAATCTAGGATTTGGAAATCCTCCTCCAACTAACCTAGACAAGGAGCTTGAGAATGATTGTAGAGAAAGAGAAGCCCTCTTATGTGCACTTTCTGATCAACAAATAATGGGATTAACAACGAAATCATCTAGAAAGGCTATATGGGATAAGTTGGAAACTCTTAATGAAGGTGACCCTATAGTGAAGATTGCTAAACTTGATGGTTACTGGGTGAGATATGAAAACCTAAAGATGAAAGAAGATAAAAGGATTACTGCATTCATGGAAAGGGTAAATGAGATTGCTATGGTAATTCAATGTTGTAGTGGAACTCTGAGCAAAGATGAAATTGTTTCTAAAGTCCTGAGAGCCCTACCACCGGCTTACAAAATGAAGGCTGCTACTATTAATGAATTGAGAACAATGGCTAATACAATTGTCAATAGAGATACCTTGGTTGGGAAACTATCTTCTTTTGAGCTTGAGGAATTTGCACCTTCTGGAGCTGTGAAGACTGAACCTACTTTCATGCATCTACATCTGCAACCGGTAAGAAAGACTAGAAAGCTTTATATGCAATCAAATTAGAAGATATGAAGAGAGAAGATGATGAGCTTGAGCAACTTGAAGCACTATTTGTTGGAAGAGTACCAAAAGGATCGGTCGTAAGTAAGTATGAAGGAAAAGCACCTTTTAAATGTTTTGCATGTAATAAGATTGGTCATTTTGCATCTAGGTGTTCTGAAAGGAATTCAAGGTTTGTAGAAAGAGTTAAAAGATCATTTAAGCCTAACCTTGGATATTAGAACCAATATAGATTCAAGAAAAACAAAGACAAATCATGCTACATAGCAGATGAGGAAGGCATTACTGATTCAGATGATGAACCGGCATAATACTTTGCTAGTGGATCTAGGAATAGAAAAGAATGGGTATTCTTGGCTATCAAGGAAGATGATCTAGCATGGGAAGAGAATGTACCTGAGGAGAAGGAACTTGCAGCAAAAATTGAGGACAAGGATGAATGGGTAATTGATAGTGGTTGTTCACATCATATGACTGGAGATAAAGGGAAGTTTCTATCTTTGTAAGAATTTGATGGTGGTCTAGTTAGATTTGGAGATGACAAGGCATGTATGATCAAAGGAAAAGGAACTATATCATTGGATGGTAAGAATAATACTAACAATGTTTATTATGTTGAAGGTTTGAAGCATAATATTTTGAGTGTAGGACAATTGGTAGATAAGGGATTTCAATTATAGTTCAAGAATGCAAAATTATTAACCAATCTGGCTTGGAGATTGCAACCGGTACACAGACAAAAGGTAATATATTTCATTTGAAATCTGGTGAGAAGACATGTTTGATTATAGAAATTGATGAGAGTTGGCTATGGCATAAAAGGTTGTGTCATGTGAAGTTTGATTGCATTGTGAAGATTAGTTTAACTAAGGCAGTTAGGGATATACCTGTTAGGATTCCCAAAGATACTGAGAGGGGGGGTGAATCAGTATCTTGTCGGTTGACAGATTTTCTAACCTTATTAAATAATTTGCATTCCAAAATAGTGTATCGATAAATAAGAATTAATGCAATAAATATGAACAATAAACACAACATAGAAAGAACACCATAACACAAGATTTTTGGTGAGGAAACCTTGTGTGGGAAACCTCAGTGGGATTTGTGACCCACAATATTCACTCACTGGCCAATGAATGGATATTACTTACAATAGTGTGCCTACACATGCAGGAAGGCCAACAACTAGAGCTCACTACTCAAATACAAAAGGAAGTCTCACTGACTTACAAAATGGATTATGAGAATCCAATGTGATGTACTAATACAAAAAGCATTTGCTATGCCAGGTTCAGTACCAGTTTAAGCTCATGCAATAACCATAAACCTTTCTCCAAAATCTGCCTTAATATTCGCTCTACATATCCATCCTATCATCTCATTACAAAATGTTCTACAAGATCTCATACTTATATATGAGTCTTATTACAATATGCCATGTCAGCTTACTAAAATATATTACAATTAAATACAATATACAATAAACAAAATCTTGTCGGCTAGGGTGCTGGTAAGCATTCTTGTTGCTGTTAGTGAACTATTTGCCGGTGTAAAGTCTGCCGGTGTCGATGCCATAATATTGCAAGGTTGCCATCAATGAAGATACCTTCAATCACCTACAATTATCATTGGAGTGTGTAATGCCAACAATCTCCCCCTTTGGCATTGATGGCAACACCCATGAGAAAAATTCAAAGTTGTATCCAAAAATTGAAGTCCAAAAATCTTACCAAAACTGTGTGCTCCCCCTGAGCAAATGATCTCTTCTGTCAATCATTTTTCTCTTCTCTACTACTCCCCCTTTGACATCAATGACAAAGGCTATCAAAATATCAAATGAGTGCAGTTTCAACTCGAACCTTGTAACCGGTTGGTTACAATCTGAAATAGGTCTACTAATACAAAATTTAGGTTCTAAGTGAACCTGTCACTGTCCTTCAATGTTGCCTCTGTTCTTTGAATGGTACCGGTAAGGTGATGCATTTTCTCTTCTGGTGTCTTCAGTCCCTAAACAAGTGCCTCTAAGATCTCTTTTCTCAAAGAGATGAGGTTATCAAGTTTTGGACTGAGTCTGCATTTAAGATCTTTTGCCTTGCCTTTTATTCTTTCCTTTTCCTTCTCCAACTTCTCAAGTTTCTCCTCAAAACTAGTTATCTCCTGTTCTATAACCAATATTGGTTCTGATGAACCAATGATATTGTTAGCTATATCATTTATTTCTTTTTGTACTTTGTTGATCTCCTTATCGATATCCACTGTCAAAAGATTAGTCTTATATGTATCTCTATATAGTTCCTTAAACTCCATTATTGTTTTATTCAGTGCTAGTAAGAGGGTATCAATGTGTCCCATGCACTTCTTTATTGTCTCATCAAAGAATTTCTCCTTTCCCTTATCCATTTTCTCTTTAAATGTCTCTTCATTTATTTGATCAACAGTTAATATGTTGTCGGTGATGTACTTAGACAATGTGTCTAATTGGCTCAAAGAATCTTTATTTTCTACATTGCACTTGGGTGCAATCAATTTTATAATAGGGATGGTATCATCTATAGAATTGTATGCTAATATATTACAATCTATGATTTTCTTGATAGAATCCAATAATACCTTTATCACATTAGTTGGTCTAAACTTTGTCAAAGAAGTACTAGATGATTGTCCAACTAGCTTAACAATCTGCATGTTGCCTGTGTGAGTAACCTCTTTGCTTGCCTCGACCTCTGGTGGGTCAGTTTGTGTTTGCATTTCTATCAGCAAGGGTTTAGGTTTCTCAGTTGTTTATGGTGGCACTATCTCTTAATGTACCTATGAATCAACCTTTTTCTCTTCTTGTTTCTCAGTGGGTTTCTCAGTATGGGTTTCTGCCAGTTTCTTTGTGCTCTCTACTACCGATTTTTCTAATGGTTTCTCAATGTTACTAGTCGGTGCCTTTGATGATTTTACGGTGGTACCCACTATTTGTTTCTCTATCTACACCTCTACATTGTCTACTACCAGTGACTTGGTAGGCTTCTCTGCAGCCGGTATCCCATCTTTCAATTTTTCAATGTTTGCACCAATGGTGTCAGTCACCATTCCAGTAACTAGGGGGTCAACTGATTGTTCAATTTGTTCAACTTGTGTCTCAACCCCAATCTCAATGTTGTCAGTTGGTGTTTCAACTACAACATTGTCAGCCGGTGGCTCAAGAGCCACATATTTCTTCTCACCAGTGGTCTCCTTATCAACCACAATATTGACTTCATGAGTATCAATATTCATTGTGTACAGGATTTCTGATTCACGATTTGTATCCTCATGTGTAGTCTCCATGTCGTCAATTGCCAGTGTGTCAATAGTCTGAACTGGTGGAGTAACAAAAGGAGGTGGTGGAAAATTGTCTATTACTTTTATGTTAGGTAGTACACCTACCTTGCCTTTTCCCTTGTCTTTATCCTTTTGGTATACCTTAAAATTTTTTGGTCTCTTTAGTTCTTCTTCCTTCTCTTTTTCCACAAAAAGGATATCCCAATTATCAGTTGTCTCTTCAGTGATCTCATTAACTCTGTCGGCCATTAGACTTACATGCCCGTGTCCACTAGAAAGTACTATCCTGTTAGCCTCACTTATCAACTCATCAATTTCTTCTACTGATTTCATAGGGTGTACAACAAGTAGCTTCTCAATTTTTATTTTCTTGTCCAATTCCATAATGGCTAACCTTTTTACATCTAGCCGCCTATACAAATCACTAGGTAACACATCTACAACCTCTATCAAAACTTTCTTATAGATGTCAAGGTGTAGAATGATTCTATTTTGTATTCTTTCCTTTTCTTCATTATTAAATGCATTATACAATTTACTAACATTAGACAAATTCCCATCATCTGTTATTTCACTCAAAAGATTGTCAAGAGGAGAGATAACCTATTTTTCCTTTTTCTTCCTTGGTGTCATTTTCTTTGTTGGGGGCCTCACTACCTATTGTTTCTTTCTTGCCTTCTTTGGAGTAGGAGAGGGTACCAGTGAAGGTTTTCTCTTCCTTTCTACTCTTTTAAATTCAGCTGGGATTTCACTGTCTGATGAAGTTCCAACCGATGAGATGTGAGCTTCCAGTTGTAATCCTTCCAAGTAACTTTCCTTAATACCTGTGATATTCATTACATTTTCCTTTATCTCTTTAACCTACTTAGATGCACCTTGGATATATTTCTCCCTTCTCTTTCTATGTTTCAGTATTTGCACATCACTTTCAATGGTTTCAACATTACCAAACACCTTCTCCTTAGGTTCTCTAGGGGCTTCAAGTAGGGCTTTGGCATATGTCTCAATAATGTTTACATCAGCCTCATAACCCATCTCTGTCACCCAAACAATTCTAGGAAGAACTGCTTCCATCCAGATCTCATCTTTCTTAATTACAAAACAAATTTCTTTTTGATACTTATCAACAATACTCTGAGGTAACCTTTCCCTAGTCTTCATTCTAGCCTTAAATGCTTGAAAATATTTAGTTATTTTATTTTCCCTATCTATTCCCATGCTGATAAAGATATCCAACAGTTGTTTACCTATCGGTATCTCAAAGCCAAATTCTTTCCTGCCTATACTGGGAACTTCTTTTGTAATATATATCATTAGGCATACAAGAAGATTTCCAAATCTGAAAGTACCTTTCTTATCTCCTTTGATTTTCTTCAAATTATCAATTAACTCATCCTTCAGCCACTCGCATACATCTATCTTAGCATTATTGTTCACCATATCATATGGAATCTTGATACATAGACTAGAAATAGAGTTTAATTGATTAGCATGTGTGGTTTTGTATCCTAATATCATGTTGATGAATCTGACATTGCCATCTTTCACATCATTAACTCTCAAGGATCTATTGTCATAGGTTCCACCAGTTAAATTCATCACTGTGTTGTTTGGAACTTTCTTGGTCTTATCTGGCCTGCTACCGGTGGAAGGTAGGCAAGTCACCGCCCTAACTGCTTCTCTGGTAATCTTATGGATAGAATCAAGCCAAAAGAATTCTCCATGAACTCTATTGAGTACAATCCTCATAACTTCCTTAAGAAATTCCAAAATGTCAAGGATTTCCACAAAACCTAGGGTTTCAATAATCTTATGTTCCAGTTTTACAGCTCCATTCTGATCACAAATCACATTCTTATACATTTTCATGATTTCTTCAACACCTTTTTCCTCAATATGACAATGTATGTATATCCTACAGTCTTCTACATATGCAACTCCTTTAGGGATTTTAGAGAATGTACCTAAGGTATCATCCTGTTTTGCTACTTCGGGAATAATCTTGAATACGAGGCTAGGGCGTTTAACCACTTCAATAATAGTAGGGTTTGCAATGAATTTAGGAGTAGAGGAGGAAGCCATTGATAAATACCTTAATCTACCTTTAGTTTTGGATGCTTGAAAGATTTTGCTTCACTTCTCGTTGTGGATGGCTTCGCTCAGGTTTTTCGTGCTCTTAGGAAATTTGAATGCTCGGTGAATGAAAAAGAGTGAAAAACACTGATTTATAATGTCTTTTCCTTCAACTGCCACAATAAATGCCTGTCAGTTAAGTGAAACTTAACTCATCTATCGGTAAAGAAGAAATTCATCTTCTTACCATTAACCGAGGGTAAACTTGCATGGTTTTCAGTTAGTTGTCATACCCCCAAAAGATTTTAGTTTAGTTAGATGAAGAATCTCCTGCCAGTGGAGTGATATTCTGTTCTACCGGTGAAGGAATAGCCTCATCAACATTCTAATCTCTCTTTCTAATCAATTTTTTTGAAAATTCTTTCTTTACCTCATCAGCCTTCTCTTTACCTTTCAAACTAGGTCCTTTGTTATTTGCCGGTGATGCCTTACTTCTACAAAATTTTGCAATATGTCCAATTTTGTTACAAGAATAACATGTCACATTGTTCTTCTGAATAGCTTTTCCATATCCTATGTTGGTATGTGTTCTGCATTGATTAGATAGGTGTCCAAATCTTCCACAAACATAACATCTTACATTCATCCTACAATTTTTTGAATTATAACCAATTTTGTTGCATTTGGAACATTGACCAGTGGGTGTATTAGTGTTCTGATAGTATCTAGATCTACACTGATTTGCTCTATGACCATACTTGTTATAGTTAAATAATTTACCATTAAATTTGTAGGCATTAGGTTGTCTTACCGATGTTATCATGATTGTTTGCAGTACCAAAGCTTTCACCAACTTCAAATCCAAGTCCATTAGTGTCTCCATTAGGTTTTCGACTTTTCAGCATATCATCACGTTCTTCTGAACTTTTGTTGAATTTCTCTTTGTGTTGATTTGCAGTAGCCAACTCATTTTCCAAAAAATCCTTTTGTCTCATAAGTTTGGTTTTATCATGTTCCATGTGAATTAGATATGTCTTCAACATATCATTTTCATGACTGAGTCTTAAATTTTCATTTCTAGCATCATTGAGTCTCCTAGTCAAGTCATCTTCATTCTTCTTTTTGTCTTCAATGTCTTTACAATACCTCATAGTCATATCTTGCATCTGATTCCTCAAGGTCACGCTTTCTTGCCTCATCTTGCTTACAAGATCATTAAGTGTTTCCTTTTCATCATCATTCTGCATCTTTTCATGAAGTTCTCTTCTCTTGTTTCTAGAAATAGTGAGATTTTCTTGAAGTCCTTGAATGAATTCATGTATAGTCTTCAGATCATCTTCAAGTTTGATATTTTTTAACTTTTCTGCATCATAATCTGCAAGAACTGTTTCCAATTGCTTTCTCAAGTTTTCCATCTATACCAGGGTCAGAATCTTCCTCAAGTTGTTAGGCTTTTGAAAATAGAGGACCAGGCTCTGATACCAATTGTTAGGATTCCCAAAGATACTGAGAGGGGGGGGTGAATCAGTATCTTGTCGGTTGATTGATTTTCTAACCTTATTAAATAATTTTCATTCAAAAATAGTGTACTGGTAAACAAGAATTAATGCAGTAAATATGAACAATAAACACAACATAGAAAGCACACCATAACACAAGATTTTTGGCGAGGAAACCCGAGGTGGGAAAAACCTCGGTGGGATTTGTGACCCACAATATTCACTCACTATCCAATGAATAAATATTACTTACAATAGTGTGACTGCACATGCAGGAAGGCCATCTAACTAGAGCTCACTGCTTAAATACAAAAGGAAGTCTCACTGACTTACAAAATGGATTATGAGAATCCAATGTGATGTATTGCTACAAAAAGCATCTGCTATTCTAGGTTCAGTACTAGTTTAAGCTCATGCAATAACCATAAACCTTTCTCCAAAATCTACCTTAATATTCGCTCTACATATCCATCTTATCATCTCATTACAAAATGATCTACAAGATCTCATACTTATATATGAGTCTTATTACAATATGCCATGTCGGCTTACAAAAAGATATTACAATTAAATACAATATACAATAAACAAAATCTTGTCGGCTTGGGTGTCGGTAAGCATTCTTGTCGCTGTCAGTGAACTATCTACCGGTGTAGAGTCTGTCGGTGCTGGTGCCATAAGATTGCAAGGTTGCCATCAATGAAAATACCTTCAATCACCTACAATTCTCATTAGAGTGTGTAATGCCAACAATACGTAAGATTATGAAGCCCTATAATCTAGTATGTAAAGAATGTCAAATGGGTAAACAGGTCAGAACCTCTTCTAGGAGTATACAAGATAAACCAAATGATGTTTTTGATCTTATTCATATCGATTCATGTGGCCATGCTAGAGTTAAAAATTTTCATGGTGATAGATATTTCATGCTAATCATTGATGATTATTCTAGAATTATGTGGGTTACTTTTTTGAGAGAAAAATCTGAAGCATTTGAAAAGTTTAAAATATTTTAGGCTAAAGTGGAAACTGAGACAAGATTGAAGATTAATTTTTTGAGACCAGACCATGGTGGAGAATTCACATCCGGTGAGTTTAATAACTTTTGTGACAAGCATGGTATAAGAAGACAATTTTCTTCTCCCTGGACACCTCAGCAGAATGGAGTTGTGGAAATGAGGAACAAAACTATCTGATGGACTTGAAAAGCACTGAGAGGGGGGGGGGGTTGAATCAGTGACACCAAAAACCAAATCACTTTAGAGATCCTATAATTTTTTACAAAGCACCAAGTATAACCAGATGAGAATGGAAGAAAATATGTGGAGTTTCCTCCAGAGTTGTGTATGAACTTGGATGTTTCAAGCTCTATTAAGAAATCATTGTTTTTGGTTCCATCTGCAATGCAATGCCTTATTTATTTAAATCTTGCAAGCCAACTCAATTAAGTGATCAAGAAAGAATGCACAAAATACTAACCGGTAGGTGAACTTAACAAAGCTTTTAAACATAATGCATGTAATCAAAAATGATATAACAACATCCACCATAACAAAAGTGTTTATACATGGAAAAACCAAATAGGTAAAAACCATGGTGAGATGGAACTCACAAGTTAACTATCTACAGTAATAGATAACTGACTGGTTAAGGTCTACAAAATGCTTTGCTAGGAGCGAATCTTGTTAGAGATCCCAAAGCTTGATTAGAAGCTTATACCCTGTTAGGAGTAGTACTCTGTTAGGAGTAACCTCGGTGGAGGATTTTAGAATCCAAACTAATGGATCACCTTGTTATAGGATTTATACATTGAAACTTGTTGGAGCTTACTCGGTTAAGGGATTTGATTCTGCTGTAATGGTTAGAAAACAACAAGAATGGTTTGATCTGTTGCAGAGTAGCACACTACTTGCTTGATCAGATCCTTCTAATCACAATCAACACTACTCTTAAACACACTCTTCATCTTAACACTTATCACTCTTCAGCAAAATACATTTACACTTCATGCATACCATCATCTTGAAAAGATTTACTGAGATGTCAATATATAGACATTCAAATTTCATTTCGGCCTAAGGAAATCATGACACAATTTGCTAGGTGTAGTGTATATGGACAAGTGATCATAACCCATCACAAAAATGACTGCCAAGTAGTCAGTTCTAGTAACTCATCACATAAATAGCCAAATACCGATTGGAATAATCAATACCGGTTTGAATAAAACATATGAACCATTGTCCTTGAATCTCCTCTTTATCTTCATCTTGATGCTGACTTAGTATAACCACAGGTTGTCTCTTATGCACATACCGGTTGACACAAAGTACCAGTTAGGGATTAACTACAAGGTATACCAGTTGACAGTGTAAACAATTTAAGTTACACTGGTAGTCAATATAATCATATGTGTGCGTGAGAGTGTTTTGTCAATGACAAGTGATAAATACACTACAATCATCATCAAGCCAACAATCTCCCCCTTTGGCATTGATGGCAAGACTTAGAAAATTTTACAGTAATACCACTAAGTGTGCATACACAACAAATTTACACATATACTCATACTCCCCCTTAATGCATGCATAAATACAAAATTTTCAAAAACACATATACATATTTCTACTCCCCCTTTGACAACAATGCCAAATTGTAAAGATAAAACATATACATATATAGTGTCCTACCTGTGAAGTGTGATACCTATAGTTGCAACACACAACACTCAATAGATCATTACAAGCATGGTTACAAAATAATAAGTAAACAAAGATGAACCATGACAAAGCAACCTATCGCCTCCTAAGAGATGCGAGTATGGATTTTCTCGTAGATCTAGATAAGCAATCCTAGTGACTTGACTACACCTAGACGAAGGATTTGAAATGATAATGATATGCAAAGATGAGATTGATTATGCTAGATTGATCCAAGAGACTAATTAAGCTAATAATATGCATGATTAAGCTATGATGATGATGCAATTAAGCTAGAAAAGAGATTGGTTAAGCTACATGATTCAACAATTATGCTAGAAAATGATCAAATTAAGATAAATCTAAGATGAAATTGCTTAAAACAACAATGCTCAAATGATATTCCTATAGTAACAATTCATAAGATGAAATGAGATGGGATCCACCTATAATAACAATGCATAAGATGATAATGAGATGGGATCCTTATTGCACCAAAATGGGGGATATTTATAGGATTTCCAAGGCCAGGGGTGAGGTGGCAGGAATCAATGGTCAAGATTGAGTTTGAAGATATCAAGGGTGAAATTGGAGGAGGTTGGAGAAGAGGTTGGAGGAAGAGACACTTGTTATCTATGTGGTGACAAGTGTCAAGGAGCTTTTCTCATAAAAGGGCAAGTGTCCAAGAGAGGAGATATGTGGCCATAGTGCCATGTGTCTCAAGAAGAAAATATCCACACCATAGGAGGTTAGGATAAGGAGGTTAGAATGTGCAAGATAGGATAGGGTTAGGCAAACCCAAGGTTAGGTGGGATGGGTTAGGTTAGATGGATGGTTAGGCTAGGTGGTTAGAAGTTAGGAGGCATGTGGGTAATTTGAATTTAAAAATTCAAATAATAGGAAAAGACTAATTAATTCTCAACAACTCATAAATTGATTTGTTTTAATTAATTAGAAGATTAGAAGAATTGATTGAAGTGGGGGGAGGATTAATTAATTTTGAATTAATTAATCAAAGGGGACTATGTAAATGAACCTATTAAATAAATCCTTAGATTTATTAATAAGTAGATTAAAGGGAGAATTTAATCAAATTGCCTAATGAATTCAATTAAATTAGGAAGGGGGATTAATTAAATATTTTCTTATTTAATTAAATATCTTCAGACCATTTTTAGGTGTATACATATAGAAAATTCATATCAAAGTGTTTAGCAGATATAACAATAACTTAAAAAAAAGGTTCATGCATTAGCTAATCTCATAAAAATAGAATTGAAGCTCTTCTTCATCCATGACAAAGCATTTTCCCATGATTGCAGTATGTTTGCAGTATACTCGAATGTAGATGTCAGCTGGGAATGAAATTCTTCCATTGAGTCCAGTGTGTAGGTTTCAGGAGTTGCAAGAATAGCTTCTGTATTGGAGTAGACCCTCTGAAGAATGTCTACTTGTGATGTGAGTAGACTTTTGAGGTCTTTAAGAGATCGAAGTCTCTTTGCCTTCTCATTATCATAGTTGTCTAGCCTATTATGCAAATCATCTATACACTTACTAAAGGCATGTATGGAATCCTAGAGTGGGACATATGCCTTGCATATCCTTTGCATTTCTTGCTCTGTTTCAACTTGACTTTTTGAAATGCCAGAATAAAAGAAAGTAACATTGGAGGTAGAAGCAAGATACTTTCCTACTGTTTCAATAGATTTACTCAACAAACTTTTATTGTGAGATAGAGCCATTTTTCTACCATCAATATCCTTTGCCAGTTTATCTCCATATTTCTTCTTGTGGCTCTTTTCAGCATACAGTTGAGCAGCATCTTCTAGTGACTTGATTTGATTAGATGCATCTGCAACTAACTGACCAAGTTTGCTAATGGGTGTAGAAAGATGTGCTATAGATGTTCCCAGTGGTAGACTAGACAAAATTTCTACTACAGTCTAAATTGTCTTTGCTTCAACCCTTTGCTCTTTCAATCTCTTCTTATGCATCCTAGATTGCATAAGATTAGAAATTTTCATCATTTCTAATGTTCTTAGATTGTTCATATCAATTAGTCCTGAGATGCTTAGAGAATCATCATCATCATCATCTTTAAGTTGTTTATGCTTTTCCGGTTTAGGGGATACAACCTTAATGATAGATTTCTCTGTATTCTTCTCCATTTCCTATTGTGTGACAACAGTTTCAGTAGGCTCCTTTTGAATTTCTTGAATGACCGGTGGAGATTGGGGTTTCTCCAGTTGTTCTATTGACAGTGGATTGTCCACTTTTGGTTGAGTAGCCGGTTGCTCAACTAGTGTAACCTGTACATTAGTGATTGCTGGGGGCTCCATATCTGGTGCAGTTTTGTCTCCAGATAGGTCCACTGTGTTCTAAACATCATCATCAATAAGAATAATGGAATCATCCTTCTTCTTGAGAGGATAGACCTCATCAGGTTGAATAATCTCCTCTTCATCCATTTCCGGTCTATTAACATCATCAACTATCTCTTTTGTATCCTTATTCGTAGAAGAATGGATGAGTTCTTCCATCTTTTTGATTCCACAGGCTATCTGATGTGTCTCAGTTTCAACAATTGCACTTTTTCTATTAAGAAGCTTCAATCTTCTTTCTTTAAAATAAAAATGTTCTTTGTACTAATCAACTAAAGCACTAATTCCATCCGTAGATAATTTGGGAAAATATTGTACAAATATTTCATCAATAATTTCTTTTTCCAATTTTATAGCATCCTCCCATTTATCTAAAAGAATATTATACAAAGAGATTGAAATAAACTTTTCCAGATCATGTGGAAATCTACTATAATGACACAACTGAGTGATTACTTGTTGAATCACTTACTCTTTCTCATCTTCAGTGAAAGAATCAAAATATTCTTTGACATTGTCAAACCTATTCCTCCCTAGTGTCTTCATTGTTCTTTCAAAATGGGTATTCGGTTTGTAAGCAGCTATATCAATAGGTGTAGTTGCCTTTGGAACTACCTTTACCTTCTTGGATATTCTACCGGTTGATTTTTCTTTCTTAGGTTCTTCATTAGAATCCGTTCCCTCAGACTTTGGTTGCAAAATTAATTTCCCGCCTCTCTTATTTATCTCCTTCTTAGTACATACTTTGGGTTTTGGTTCCTTTTTGGTTAGGACACTCCTGGTAACCCTAGTACTCTTTGTTGCTGGAGATGCTTCACCAGACTTTTTATTCTTTCCTCTTGTACTTTTAACAGGTGCAGTACCGGTTTGTACTGATGCTTCTTGGACTACCAAAATGTCCAATTTTATCTGCCTCTTGTCTATAGGTGATGCTAATAGGGTATTAGCATAACCAACCAGTAGATCATGGTTAGCCTCATAACTCATGTCTTCCATTTCTTCTTCTCTTTGCTCAATTGCTTGCATTAAGCAAAAGTCAATGGTAACAGAGAAGATTATGTCCTTCTCAAAGTGTTTTACCACTTATTCTAGTAGCCTCATTCTCATACTCATCTTCTTTTAGAACTCATTGAAATACCTATTCAGGGTAGCATGAAAAGTATTCTTTACAACCTTGATGTTGTTCTTGATTTGAGCCGAGACCGGTGAGTCCTTTGACCACTCAATGTCTCCTATCCCTGGTAAAAATTTATGAAAGTAAAAGAATAGACCGACTAATAGCTGACCATACTTGAATTTCAAATTTCTATCCTTCTTGATAGACTGCAAATTCAAAAACATCTCCTAATAGCTTCACAGAGATCATAGTCAGAATTATCAACAATCATTCTATGAGTTGTGTGAACTGTTGCAGATGGAATACTATTAAGTATACTGGAGTAAAATACTTGGTAGCCTATCACCATTTTTGCTAATTTTACTGTAGGGTCCTTAATGTTATTGACAGAAAAAGAACACCCATCAGATGTAGAACTGGTTAAACCAAAGATAGTATCCTTTAAAACTTTCCTTAGCTCAGGTACTTCACCGGTGGAGAAATAGCCAGTCACATCCTGAATGGATTCCTTTGTAATTGTGTGAGTCCATTTTAAGTACATGTTTTCTCCATGAACTCTACTCAAAATTATTCTGATATGTGCTTCTTCTAAATCATCAAGAAAATAAGAGGCATTATGAAAACCCTTTTTGAAAATCCTAGCATACGGTGTCTTAATCTTGCCATTCTTATCGCAAAGTGATTTCAACTGTGTGTAGATGTATAGAGACCCTAATTCTTCTAACTTGTAGCCAATATAACTAGACAAATCACCTTTGACCAAAACTCTGCTCAGAACTTGTGATAATGCATTATATAACACAATCTTATCTGCCTTTTGAGATTCCATAGGCTCAAAAGTGATCATCAACCTCTCTACAAACTTTGAATTAGATGTCATTCTAGATGAACAAGATTCGAAGTGGTATGTTCAAAGAAATACCTTGTTTCACACACGTTGCCCTATTTACCAGTTGAAATGCCCAAGTGCACACTAGTTCGACCTTCTACAACCTTCAATTCAACTTAATTTCACAAATCACGAAACAATTCGGCAATTTATAGCAAGACAATCTTACTCAGCTCAGCAAGCGCTCCAAATTTCTTTCTCGAATGCATTAGGGTAAAATTGACAAAGTAAAACTCACTTTTATCCTTTTTACCTACTACAATAAATGCTTGCCTGTTAGGGTTACAAACCATGATTTCACTACTCAAGTGAAAAATCGGTTGATAACAAGTTGACAAAAAGTTACCAAAATTTCATGTTTCAAAAATTCTTTTGCTACTCATTTTTTACAAGGGGTCCGGAGATGTTTTACCATTAAGCTCCCCTTAGCCATATTAAAAAGGCTTAAGTCATCAGTGTAGGGTTCTCTTCACTGGGTGAAGGAACAATTTCTTCTTCAGGTGACTCAATACTTTTCTTCTTCCAAATTCAATTCATTTCCTCTCTGGTTTCTTCAACATTAGCTTTCTGCTTTCCCTTCCGATCTTTAGAAGAGTTGATCGGTTTGCTGTTTCTGGATCTATAGATTTTTGCTAAGTGCCTCAGTTTGTTACAGTGACAACATGACATACCAGATGATCTCCAAGGTCCTGCATTTCCTCTTCCTGTTCTTATTTTGTAGTTCATAGCCACATGACCAAAGTTATTACAGATTGTGCAAATAACATTTGTTACCTTTTCCATCTCAAATGGACTAAATTGGTTGTCATAGGATCTTTGCCAGTTCAAGTTTACCCAGCTATCAAAGTTCCTTATCCAATCACCATTTGGTCTTGGATGAATGTGTGGTACATGATTGTTTGCTCCATATAAGCACTCAACAGATCTATGACCATACATTCCACATGTGAAGCAATGACCTTCAAACTTCTTGGACACATACCTAGCATTAGTATTGTAACTTGCATTTCTGTTAGGTTTGTCTCTACAAACATTTGCAGTGTGACCATTTTTATGGCAAACAAAGCAGATAGGTTTAAAGACCTTCTTACTAGTAGGATTATTGATCTTAGGAGTAGATTTGTTCTTAGGATTGTTTCTCTTTGTACTGAAGGATTCACCTTTTTCAGTTGTATGAAAACCAAGTCTAGAGACATCACCCTTCATTCTTTGTGATTGAATTTGTTCTTCCAGCATGGTAGAACTCTTGATGAACTTCTCCAATTTCTCATTGGCTTTAGTAAGCTGTTTTGTGAGATCTTCATTATGCTTTGACAGGTTCTCTTTCAGAGATGATGCAAGTTCAAGATCTAGTTGCAGGTTCTCCTTTTCTTCTCTTTCAGCAATCAAATGCTCATTCATAGTGGCATTTTCCTTGTTTATCTTTGTAATCTCTTGATCTCTTTCCTTGATAAGATCTTTAGCAGCTCTTCTGGCTTCCAGTTCCTGACTCATGCGGATAGTGAGACCTTCTAGCTCTCTCCTCAGATTCAGTTTCTCACCATTTAACTTTTCAACTTCCTCTACTAAAACATCAATATTGGCTTCATTTGAAGAACTATTATCAAATATCTCTAATAGTTGTTCAGTTAGCTCTCTCCTTTTGACTTGAGAAGCTTTCAATTTGACCATTAGGTTTTCAAGCTCATTTCTTCTAGCTTCTAGTTGTCTAGCCATTTCAAAGTAGCTCATGTCCCCCATGGTGGTTTCAAGGCTCCCTTCTAAGTAGTTAGGCTTCAAAGAAGTTAGGATCTGATACCAATTGATGGACTTGAAAAGAACTGAGAGCGGAGGGGGTGAATTAGTGACACCAAAAACTAAATCACTTTAAACACTAACTGGTAGATGAACTTAACAAAGCTATTAACCACAATGCATGTAATAAAAAATGATATAGCATCCACCATAACACAAATGTTTATACTTGGAAAACCCAAATAGCTAAAAACCATGGTGAGATGGAACTCACAAGTTAACTATCTGCACAGTAATAGATAGCTGACTAGTTAAGGTCTACAAAATTCACTGCTAGGAGCGAATCTTGTTAGAGATCCCAAAGCTTGATTATAAGCTTATACCCTGTTAGGAGTAGTACCTGTTACTACTTACTAAGTTGCCATTAGTTTTCTGTCCAAAGTCATTCTATATACTCTAGTTGGTTACTACTACTGAAATATTTAGTCGGTAAGCATAGAGCAGTCGGTTATAGAAGAAAGTAGTCATAGAGCCCAGTATACACCGAGCTGTCTACCGAGTAACACTCTATGTCTATCAAGAAGCAATAATGATACATCGAGTGAAATGTGTTACCAAATTCATTGAACCTAGACACACATGGGAAACATGTTACAAGATCGAGGAACAAAGAACCATTATCACATTGGAAATTACACTTCTAGACTGTGTATGATTTTGAGGTCATCTATCCAATGAAATATTTTGTATGGTTATTCATTCGATAAATCATGTTTGTAAGATCAAAGCAATGAAACAGACCACTGACATAAGAGATCTATTTATACAGCATGGATTGGGATCAGAAAATATATATATAGAGGTGTATGAAGCAAGACATGTGTGATACATAAGAAAGCACTGAGTATTATGACTTTCAGAGACACAGAGGTCACCGAGAATAATTTCAAAGAACAGTCAAGGAACAGAGTAAATAGAAGGGTTTACCAAGCTATTATATGGGTTACTGAGGCATGCTATAAGAAAGGTAATCTCATTTTGAGCACATAGAATCTGCTATAACATTTCAGATGTAAAGCTGTAGATATTTGTAAATATTTTATTGTAATATTTTGAGTTGTAAGAGAAACCTTTAACAGGGTAAAAGACTCTAACAAAGTCTATAAATTGTAAAGCCTTTAACCAGGTGCAGCATTTAGAATAAGTGTTGTAAAATCCTTTAGCAAGGTAGATCTAATGATCTTGATACTCCTAACAGGGTAAGCTATCAGAAATAGCTAAACATGTAGCTCTAACTGAGCACCCTTTATTATTGCAATAGTGAAGTTGTGGGTGCCATCCCCACCGTAGTTTTTCTCTCTAACCAAGAGTTTCTGCGTAACCAAAATATATGTGTTATGGAGTGAATCATGTATGATTGTTATTTATTTGTTTTAGCTTTATGTTATGTTACATCAGTTTTTGGTTTATGCATAACAATAAAGTTATTGTTCAAGAAAGGATTTGAAGTACTGATTCACCCCTCCCCTCTTAGTACATTAGCTTTCCATATTGGGCCTAACAGTACCCTATTAGGAGTAACCTCGGTGGAGGATTTTAGAATCCAAACTAATGGATCACCTTGTTATAGGATTTATACATTGAAGCTTGTTAGAGCTTACCCGGTTAAGGGATTTGATTCTGCTGTAATGGTTAGAAAACAACAAGAATGGTTTGATCTGTTGCAGAGTAGCACACTACTTGCTTGATCAGATCCTTCTAATCACAATCAACACTTCTCTTAAACACACTCTTCATCTTAACACTTATCACTCCTCAACAAAAAACTTTTACACTTCATGCATACCATCATCTTGAAAAGATTTACTCAGATGTCAATATATAGACATTTAGATTTCATGTTGGCCTAAGGAAATCATGACACAATTTCCTAGGTGCAGTGTATCTGGACAAGTGATCATAACCCATCATAAAAATGACCACCAAGTAGTCGGTTCTGGTAACTCATCACATAAATAGCCAAATACTGGTTGGAATAATCAATACCGGTTTGAATAAAACATATGAACCATTGTCCTTGAATCTCAACTTGATCTCCATCTTTATCTTCATCTTGTTGCCGACTTATTATAACCACAGGTTGTCTCTTATTCACATACTGGTTGACACAAAGTACCGGTTAGGGATTAACCACAAGGTATATCGATTGATAATGTAAACAATTTAAGTTCCATTGGTAGTCAATATAATCATATGTGTGTGTGAGAGTGTTTCATCAATGACAACAAGTGATAAATACAGTACAATCATCATCAAGCCAACACTATCTTGGATGCCGCTAGAACAATGATGATGGAAGCTAATCTATCTCATATCTACTAGAGAGAAGCAGTGAGTATAGGGGTTTATACATTCAATATAGTACATATCATAGGAGAAACGAGTAAGACACCTTATGAATTATGGTTTGGCAATACACCTAGAGTTAAGTATTTCAGAATTTTTGGTAGTAAATGTTATATCAGGAGAGATGATACTATTGGAAAATTTGATCCTAGATGTGATGAAGGCATATTTCTTGGTTATTCTAATGAAAACAAAGCATATAGATGTTATAACAAGAGATTGCAGAGAATTGTGGAGAGTGCTAATGTCAAAGTAGATGAGCTAAACAAAATTTAAATAAGAGATTATGAGAAGGAACCGATAGTGGAAATGATTATATCTAAACCGATAGCACCTTTACCAAAACAGAGAGTTGAACCAGTTACTCTGGCAACATCAGAGAATTCTACAGTAACTAAAGAACATGGAAGAGGAATAGAGAGTCAGAAGACTCCTAGGTATGTGAGATTGAATCATTCTAAAGATCAAATCATTGGGGATAAGATCAATGGAGTGATGACAAGAAGAATATTGGAAACTAATGAGGTATGTCTAATTTCACAATTTGAACCGGTATCAGTAATTGACGCATGTAAAGATGAAAATTGGTTAAAAGCTATGAAAGAAGAATTAGATCAAATTGAGAAAAATAACACATGGACTTTGGTTCCCCGGCCTAAAAATAAAAATGTCATTAGAACTAAATAAGTTTTTAGGAATAAATTGAATGAGGATAGTAAAGTCATAAGGAATAAGGCTAGATTGGTTTGTAAAGGATATTCTCAGAAGGAAGGAACTGATTATGAAGAGACTTTTGCACCTGTAGCTAGGATTGAAGTTGTAAGATTATTTCTTGCCTATGCTGCTTACAAAAACTACAAGGTTTATCAAATGGATGTTAAATGTGCATTCTTGAATGAGGATCTTGATGAGGAAGTTTATATTGAGCAACCTGACAATTGTTCACTATCAGATGATACAGATATGGTTTGCAGGTTAAGGAAAGCTTTATATGGATTGAAACAAGCACCTAGAGCTTGGTATGCAAGGTTGGATAAATATATTTTGAAGCTTGGATTTACTAAGGGAAGTGCTGATAGTAATTTATATTATAAAATCATTGATGATGATATACTGATTGTTGAACTCTATGTTGATGACATTATTTTTTGAGGTGAAGATAAATTATGCATAGAATTTTCTAAGAATATGGAGAAAGAATTTGAGATGTCTATGATTGGTGAGATGAAATTTTTCTTAGGTTTATAGATTACTCAGACTGACAAAGGCATTTTTATCTATCAAACTAAATATGCTAAGGAATTATTGAAGAAATTGGTATGGGAGATTCTAAACCAGTAACTACTCCTATGATTACAAGTGAGAAATTGACAAGAAAATATGTTTCTGCACCGGTAAATCCTACAAGATACAAATCTATGATTGGTGGTCTAATTTATTTGACTCAGACTAGGCCTGATATTATGAATGTTGTTTGTATTATTTCAAGATTTCAGAGTGATCCTAGAGAAAATCATGAGATGGTAGTGAAAAGGATTTTTAGATACTTGCAAGCTACAACAGAATATGGCTTGCAGTATCCTAAGGATGATAGCTTTACTTTATGTGCATATATAGATACTGATTGGGATGGATATGTTGATGATCGGAAAAGCACTTCCAGTGGAGCTTTCTTTCTTGGAAAGAAGTTGGTTTCATGGATCAACTAGAAACAGTCACATACTTCTCTATCTACTATTGAAGCTATGTATGTTGTTGTTGCTACTAACTGTACACAAGTTTTATGGATCAAGCAAATGTTGAAGGATATAAAAGTGGATTGTGATGCATCGGTAGTTATTCACTGTGATAACTCTGCTACTATTGATATATCAAAGAATCCAACATTTCATTCTAAGACAAAGCACATATCTATCAAGTATAACTTTTTGAAGGAGAAGGTGGAAGAAAATGAAGTTAGACTCGTTTATGTGAATACTAAAGAGCATATTGCCGATATTTTCACTAAACCTTTATCCAAGGAATCATTTGAGTACCTGAGAGACAGATTGGGGGTTTTTGCCGCTCCGACAGTGACTTTATTGATGTAGTTTAACATTAGTCTGACATGAATTATCTAAGATACTATTCATTCTGTTGGTGTAAATAAATATTCATTTTGGATATTATTACACTTACTTAAGTTAACTTAGGATAATGCATCTCTTCGTAGTTTGGATTTGAGACACTTAGGGAAGTGTGCACATAGGGATAGAGCTTGTAGGAGAAATTCCACTTTTTGTGGTCTTATTTTGCTGTTACACTCCACATTCAGTGGGTCATCCACCTCTTGTGGAATATTATATTATTTCTCCTACCTACCCCTAGTATTTCTTACCTACCCTTGTTTCTCATTGAGCCACATGTCATATTTGTGTGCTTATACATCCATATGGCCTTGCCTATATAAGTAGGCCTATATTCATTGTATTGGTTAATCTAGTTGATCATTTTGCATATTGATGAGAATACAGTTTGTTCTTGTCATTCTATTGTCTCTTATATGCTTTTCATTGTGCCCTTGATCTTGGCAAAATCCTACATGGTATCAGAGCTATTGGGGCTTCATTGATTGGTTTTTGGAGACATCTTGGAAGGCTTCTATTTTTGGATTTGAGGATCTTCATTTTTTGGGGGGTGTATTGTGTGATTGTGCCTCTCTTTGTGCTCTTTCCATTTTTGTTGCAATGAGTCCTAATAAATTTCCACCTCTAACTCCACATAATTATGCATCATGGAAAATTAAATTATGGAGTAAACTAATGGAAAAGGGTCTCACACATTACATAGATGGAACAATAACAGCACCACCTGATCCTAAGGCTGATCCAAATGTTCAATTAGAATGGCTCACAAATAATTGCATGGCTCTTGGAACCTTACGCAAGTATGTATCAGATGACCTCATTTTTCACATTGAGAAGTGTAAAACAATCAAAGAGGCTTGGGATATGTTTCAGAAATTGTATGGACAAGTTGATGAAATCAGAGGCTATCAGATTGACAATGAGCTCACCAACTTGGATCCCAAGAGTTTTGATACAATCCAAGATTATGTCACCAAAGCAAATGACCTAAGAGCAAAGCTTAAGGATTGTGGAATTGACAAAAAGGATGCTCAGTTGATCTTCAACTTGTTGGACAAGCTTGCACCAGAATATGCAGCATTTGTGTCTAGCTTCCAAACTCATTGTTTGACAGTGGGGAGTTCTTATGTTATGCCTTCATTTGATGCTTTCATAGAAATGTTAATATTGGAACAATCTATGTTGTTGAACATGGGGTTTATCAAGTCTTCAAAGTCCAAGGCTTTGGTGGCTAATCAAGGGAATCAAGGAAGTCAAGGCAAAGATTCCAACAAGAAGAAGAAGCACTCTAAGTCTAAGCCACACCATGAAAAAGGACAATCATCCTCTCCATCACAAGGAAATTTTTCATCCTCTTTCAAGAAGGGGACACCACCTAAGAAGGATAAACCAACTTGTGCATATTGCAAGAAGTATGGTCATGATGAGCATCGATGCCACGCAAAGCAAGTTGATGAGTTAACTAATCTTCTCAAGAAAAACAACATCAACTTGCCATCCACCTACACAAAGAAGGATTCATCTCCTTCCTCTTCCTCATAGTCTAAGGGAAAAGGGCAAGCATTTGTGGCTACAACAGGTTCTTCACAGTAATGGATACTTGACTCGAGTGCCTCATATCACATGGGTTCTACAAAGGAGCAATTTTCTTCATTGGAGCCATCTAAGGTACCTCGCATTTACATAGGTGATGATACACAGGTAGAGGTTGAAGGGAAAGGTTCAGTTGCCATGGATGATGGAACATTTGAGAATGTTCTCTATGTTCCTAACTTGTCTACCAACCTTCTCTCCATCTACCAAATCACTCACTATGGGAATGGGAAAAAGGTTGAGTTTACACTAGATTTAGTTGTGGTAAAGGAACTTGATGATGATGCCTTGGTAGCAGTGGGACAAGTCAATGACAACTCAAGGCTTTATTCATTTTCCCACTTTGTGCCAAGTTCACCTTCTAGGGCCTTGCTTACTCATTCAAATTCAGAAAGTAAGCTATGGCATGAGCGGTTTGGTCACCTCAACTACCACTATCTTCAGCAACTCAGCACTAAAGACATGGTCACAGGTCTACCTCGAATCAATTTTTCAGAGGGTGTATGTTTAGGTTGTTCCATGGGCAAGCATCCCGAGGAGAAGTTTGATAAAGGGAAAGCTTGGAGAGCTTTGGAAGTTCTTCAACTTGTTCACAGCGATGTAGCAAGTCCATTTCCAGCACCTTCATTTAGTAAGGCCCACTATGTTCTTACCTTCATTGATGACTACTCCCGCTTCACTTGGGTCTACTTTCTCGTTCATAAGAGTGAAGTATTTGACAGATTTCAGGACTTCAAGACTCGTGTGGAGAAGCAATCAGGGAAAGTGGTCAAGATTCTTCGCACAGATAATGGAAGGGAATATGTGAACAAAAGACTTTAGGATTTTTGTACATTTGAGGGGATTGATCTTCAGCATTCTGTAGCATACACTCCACAGCAGAACGGGGTTGCAGAATGCAAGAATAGAACTCTCAAAGAAATGGCTAGTTGTATGATACATGCATGTTCTCTTGATCCTGCCTTTTGGGTAGAGGCTATCAGTTGTGCCACACACATCTAGAATCAGGTTCCTCACAAAGCTTTGCAAGGTATTACTCCTTTTGAGGCTTGGGCTGGTAGGAAACCGATTGTGAGACATTTCAGAGTCTTTGGGTGTCTAGCATGGGCTCACCTACCTTTGCAGAAACGCAAGGCATTGGAACCTCAGAGTTGGCCTTGCATATTTGTTGGATATCCTGAGGGTGTTAAGGCATATAGATTGATGGATCCAGAGACACATGAGGTGTTCATTGAGAGGAGTATTCACTTTGAGGAAAGCTCTCCTAGCTTAGCCTCTCTACCTCCTCCACCTTCCTCCATTGTGGATAGTGATGTTAGTGATTCAGATGATGAGACTCCCTCAACTCTAACTCACAGGGTTACACCTCCACAAGGCTCACTTGTAGTTGAGGAGCCTCATTCTCCACCTCCACCTAGACCTCATTGGGCTCGACAGACACTTGAGTCCACGGGTTCTCTTGTTGGGGATCCTTCAGATACACGAAGAACTCGATAACAACATCAGGATCTTCCACATGCATTCATTGCTACTGCTTCCGATCCATAGACATTTAGGGAAGCATCAGGGGTTCCTGAGTGGGACCACGCTATGGAGGAAGAGTATAGTTCCTTGATGAGGAACAACACATGGGATTTAGTCCATCTCCCTAAGGGGAGAAAGATGGTTCGATGTAAGTGGATCTATCAAACCAAGTTTGTAGCGGATGGTAGTGTGGATAAATATAAGGCTCGGCTTGTTGCGAAAGGTTTCTCTTAGGTTGCAAGTGTTGACTATAGTGAGACCTTTGCACCCATAGCCAAGATGAACTCCATTCATTTGACACTTGCTATTGCTACAGCTCATGGTTGGGTTGTACATCAGATGGATGTGAAGAGTGCTTTTCTTCATGGTGATCTTGATGAGGAGATTTATATGGAACAGCCACAGAGTTTCATCCAGGATACTTCCTTGGTTTGCAAACTAAGGAAATCTCTCTATGGCCTTAAGTAGGCCCCCAAGGCTTGGTACGCCAAGATGGATTCCTTTCTTCTCTCCGCAGGGTTCACCAAGTGTCATTCCGATCTGAATGTCTACATTTTGCGACAGGATGACTCTCACTTGATACTTGTGCTCTATGTTGATGACTTGATCATTACAGGGAGTACTTCATCCATCATTAGTAGGGTCAAATCTGCTTTGCATGACATATTTGCTATGACTGACTTGGGTCTTTTGCACTTCTTTCTTGGGATAGAGATTTCACAGTCACCTTCTGGGATTACACTATCGCAGCCCAAGTATGCTCTTGATCTACTTGCACGCTTTCATATGGCTGATTGTAAGCCTGCCCCGACTCCCTTTCTTTCAGGAGTCAAGCTTGAGGCTCAATGTTCTTCTCCACCAGTTGATGCCACTTTGTATCATCAGCTTGTGGGTAGTCTCATCTACTTGACTCATACATGCCCTGATATTTCATTTGTAGTTGGCATGGTTTCCCGCTTCATGCAAGAACCACATGAGCTTCATTGGAAAGCCACCAAATGCATCCTTCATTACATCCAGGGTACGCATCATTATGGGATTCACTATGTAGTAGGCACAGGACTTCGCTTGGTTGGTTACATAGACTCCGATTGGGCTAGCAATCTAGTTGATCGTAAGTCAACTTCTGGTTACAGTTTTCACCTTGGTTCTGGCCCCATTTGTTGGCAGAGCAAGAAGCAACATGCTATTGCTCTCTCTTCGACTGAGGCTGAGTATCGAGGTGTTGTTAAAGCAGTGACTGAGACCATTTGGCTCCAGCAAATCCTCATAGAGTTTGGATTCACCACTCCATGGCTGAAAATTCTACATTGTGACAATCAGAGTGCTATTGCGACCACAAAAGGTCCAACAGCAGCGGACAAAACACATCGAGATTCATATGCACTATATCTGAGAGCTCATCGAGGAGCAGGTCATTGATTTGCAGTATTGTCCTACAGCAGAGCAGGTTGCTGACATATTCACCAAACCTTTCATCGAGAGTAAGTTCCAGCAGTTGCGAGCT
The DNA here is from genome assembly GCF_030272615.1 of Cryptomeria japonica. Taxonomy (NCBI): domain Eukaryota; kingdom Viridiplantae; phylum Streptophyta; class Pinopsida; order Cupressales; family Cupressaceae; genus Cryptomeria; species Cryptomeria japonica. Next base: position 313,200,238 of record NC_081405.1, on the reverse strand, counting down.
CTCTTGGGGGTGCAGGATGTGTCATTAGGAGGGGTCAGCTGACTTCTTTTTCCTCTCTTATGGGGGGGACTTTTTCCTCTTTGAGGTTTTGTCCTTCTTTGAGAATCTTTTGTACATTGATCTCTCTTTTGGGGGGGAGTTTTTTCCCACTGGGTTTTCTCCCTTTCTCCATTTGTGAGAGATTGCATTGCATATTTTTTCTTGCATTTGCATATTGTACATGTGTACCTATCATGGCCTAGTAGCTGGGACCCATCTTGCATTGTTGACTTGAGTCTTCATTCCCCTAAGTTGCACTTAAGGGGGGGTGTTGGTGTAAATAAATATTCATTTTGGATATTATTACACTTACTTAAGTTAACTTAGGATAATGTATCTCTTCGTAGTTTGGATTTGAGACACTTAGGGAAGTGTGCACATAGGGATAGAGCTTGTAGGAGAAATTCCACCTTTTGTGGTCTTATTTTGCTATTACACTCCACATTCAGTGGGTCATCCACCTCTTGTGGAATATAATATTATTTCTCCTACCTACCCCTAGTATTTCTTACCTACCCTTGTTTCTCATTGAGCCACATGTCATATTTGTGTGCTCATACATCCATATGGCCTTGCCTATATAAGCAGGCCTTTATTCATTGTATTGGTTAATCTAGTTGATCATTTTACATATTGATGAGAATACAGTTTGTTCTTGTCATTCTATTGTCTCTTTTATGCTTTTCATTGTGCCCTTGATCTTGGCAAAATCCTACACATTCTGACACTGATGCGGGATGCTACTTCTCAAGGGGAGTATTCAGATTTGAGATTCAGAGGCTTATAGTTTTGCTTTGATATTTTTGTGGGTTTTCTGGCATTGATGTCAAAGGGGGAGAGATATTGATGTGAAAAAGTTAAATATCAAAGGGGGGGAGATATGAAAAGTAAAAAAAAGAGATATTCACAACTATCTATGGGTGATTGTTGGTTGTCTTCCACAGTGGGAGACTTGTTTGGCATTTCTTAGTACTTAGATGTTTTTCAAATCTAGTGTTGCCATCAATGCCAAAGGGGGAGATTATTGATCATTTGGTGGAATTGATTATGTTTTATCATTGATGTCAATAATAGCTATTTGGATGCTTTACCAACACCCTTCTGGTCTTGGTAGGTTAAGTGGTTTTTGGTTAACTTGGATCTAGCATGATCCAGAAGGTTCAGATATAATCTGGTGATGGATTTGGCTTGTTCATGATAATTATACTCATATTTAGTTAGTTGGTTTTGGTCTGGTGATTGGATGCTATCCTACTTGCTTAGAAGCTTGGTTTCTGGTTCCAATGAGGGTTTTACTGGTAGAGCTTTTGATGGAGATCTTTTATGAATTGCATAGGTAGTGTTGGTGCAGCTTCTGATGGAGTTTAAGGATGTTGTTGGTGGTCATGTTTGAGACTTGGCATTTGGAGGTCATTACTAAAGTGTTTGGACCTATAGTTGGTCCCAGTTGATCTAGGTTATGGACCAACATTAATGTAACGTGTGGATAGGACCTATTGATGTATTTTTGGGATGTCTTATGTGTTGATATTACTTTTTTGGTCTTAGGCCAACATGGTTTGTAATTATGTAATGAGTTTATTGTCAGATGGCTGACCTAATTGTTTATGGTCGAGGGTTTGTATATATAGATGTAAGATCTCATTGTATATCATCATGGTTAATGTAAGAGGTCATGGTCAAGGAATGTAATGTGCGAATAATGTAATATCATTCAGGTAGAGGAGTTGGTCGATCATTGGAGATCGAATTGGGTTTGTGTAGGAGGATTTAGTCCTCTAGTATTGAGCTTAATCAAAACTATACTCAGGCATAGGAGATGCTATCTTTTGCAGTTCAACACTTCTCTGGATTGTAGTCTGGATGTGTATGTAGTCAGTGAGACTCCTTTTGTGATGAGTAGTGTGATCTAGGCTATTGGCCTTCCTGCAAGTGCAGGCTCCTTCATTGTAATTCACATACTTACTGCATAAGTATTATCTAATTGTGGGTAGGCTTCCCACTATGGTTTTTCCCTTTACCCTATTTTCCATGTACAAATATTGGTGTTGTGTGAATGGATTTTATTTTGTGATTATTGTTTATGCTTAATTGGATTAACTACTATTCTGGTATTATTATTTTGGGTTCTGGTATTAAAGTTTAATTGTTGAACGCTTCTGGTAATCTATGGCAGCTGATTCACCCCCCCTTCTCAGTTGTCTTCCAGTTATCTGATCTATCTAACAACATTATGAGATGAGATGGGTGAGAAGATTTGATACACAACCAGAAGAACAACCAACAAATTCATCAGGTCCTACACCGATAGTATATTCAACCAATAACTAAGGCACTCAGCCTTAGCATAGGCAAATAATTGAAGATCATGCAGATACCCTAGATTAGGTCTGTAGTCAGAAGATATTTATTGTGGATGGATACTGAGGAGATTTCAATAGTTTATCGGAATCCATTTGCAGATCATGTAAACCGGTTAAGACTAACCGACATCATTTATTACAATGGAAAATTAGGGTTAATGATGATAAATGGGGAAGTTAAGTTATTTTCTTCACACAACGATCAAGCATTCAAGCAAGCAAATTTCCAGAGCATTTCAGAGTTCTAGAGAGAATTGAGTGAGTAGTTTCTTTTGAGCAATTTGATCTCCTGACAACATTTTCGAGGTATTTTTCTTGTTTTTAGAAACACTAGCTTTCGTGTTTGGTTGTAATGGCTTCATCTTCATCCAACATTGATACTCCCTTGGTGGTTGAGATTAAGAACCACCCCCATCCCATTTTCAAGAAGCATCCATACAAATCCCTTCTGGATGAGCCATTAGGTGCATTTTTTGCAAGTTTATCATGGAGTTCTTCATACGGAGGATAATAGGGCATACATCTTGTGCAACATTCAAGAACTTGGAGAATATGAGTTGTCTTATGTTTTCACTGAAAACCTAATTTATGACAACCAGCTAAAACTAGCATTTGCACATTTGCAGAGGAAGGGTTTCATGCAGTTTATGGATTTCCCTTTTGATGAGGTGGAATGGATACACTATGTTTTGAGCCACATTCACGGAGAATTCATCAGGTTGGACCGTTTGTACAAGATTACTGAGGAAGTTATCAAGAATATCACATGTCCACAAAATCATAGGCATTCTCGGTACTAGATGTAAGTTATCTCACACTAAAATGAATAAACTTACTGGCACAACTTTTGATAGAAGGTATATGAGGGTAGATGATGTCAAGGACATAGATGTTAAATTTGCAACAATGGTTATTGGTTATAAGGTTTATCAGTCAAACTGATTAAACTTTGTAGCTAGCAAGAACATTTTGGTTGCTTATCAGATGGTAAAGGAGGATGTCCATTATGATCTTTGCAGTGTAATGCTAAAAGAACTCATGAGTAACTTGTAGAAGATCAAGCAAGACAAAAAGAATACTTTCTGGTATGGCTCCTTCATCATTTGTCATCTTTTGACCACCCGGTAGCAACTCAGATTGCTCAAATTTTGGATAGACAAGGTAATAAGGATAAGAAAGCCAATCAATGGGCATTTTTCAAAACATTTCAGGGGGAAATGAAGAATAGGTCCCAGATTCCTAAATCTATAGTTGAGAAATATAAGGACATAATTTTCTTTATGGTAGATAACGATGAATGTATAATGGAAGTTGTACAACCTAGGACTATATGGATAATGCCTATGGGTTATGAGGTTGAGGAAACCACTCTAGCTACCTATGCACAACATCTTTTGCAAGCACCGATAGATGAAAAGGAAGAGAAATTTGGAACTACTAAGGAGAAAGGACTCAAATTTCATCAAGAATAGGTAGCTCTGGCTGTCCAAAATAAGATGACCCAGCAAGCAGCAGAATCATTGATAAGTGAAGGTGCTAACAGATCTAAGGTTGAGCAGCATGTTAAAATTAAGGAATAGCAAAGGAAGAAAGAGTTAAAATGGAAGAGGAAAGAGGAAAGGGAAGCTCAGAAAGTAGCTTAGGCCACACCCAATGTGGTCTCAGTTACATCAGAAACATCCAAACAACCAGAAGTTGAGCCTGCCAGTCATACACCAATAGAGCCACTCAAGAAGAAACCTAAAGCAACCTGACAATATATGACTGTTTCTTCTAAAATAGAATCATATATTGAGATCAAGGAGGTTCCCAAGGGGAAAGGCATTTTTTCTAGAGTGGTAAGGGGGAAGAAAGAAGAACAAAAGACTAAACCTACCATGGAGACTCCTTGGAGGCTAAAAATCACCATTGTACATAAGAGAAAATCCAAATCAGATGAGCAAGCTAAACTATAATCTAAATAGAAAACCGATAAGAAAAAGATGAATACACAAGGTTTGATTGAACATATTATAAATGATGGTAATTTAGGTAACATTTCTTCATTATTTGATGATTTTGGTGAGGAGGACAAGAAGCAAATAGAAAATACTATTCTTTTATATCTTGATTCATTCAGTAGGGCATTGATAGAATTAGAGAAGGTTTTTCCTAAGGAGTTATTTGATAGATTAGAGGTCAGAAAGCTACACACTCAAAATTTGGATAGATGGATTAAGGAGACTGAATTTGTCAACCTTTGTCCTTCTATAACCCCTCAGGAAATGGATGATTTAATCAATAAAATTGGATCATTAGAATTCATTCCCAAATTCAGAGTTAACACTCTCATGTTGGACAAACTTGAAGAAATCGGAAATGAGACAATTCATATATGGGTGAGAGTTCTTTTGGGCCTTAGCTATGAGTTAAGTTCCAGTTTTGTACAATCACAAAACATTTAGCTACCTAAGGATACAAAACCGACAGATAAACCAACTGTATATACTGAGAAACTTGAAAGCACTCAACCAGATACCACTATACCAATTACTAAGTCCCATTTTGAAATAGAGGATATCTCGATAGATAATGTACAAATAACAGAGGATATAGAGGAAGATGTAAATAAGGATACAAGTGTAGAGGATTCTAAAGTTTTGGGTGAGGCACAAAGTGGAAAATCCACTAGTGCACAAGAGCTAAATGATACAAAGGTTATCTCTTTGGCTGATAAGGGTAAGGAAACTGTGGTGGATCTCTCTTTCGGCTTGGCAATTGACACTTTTGTCATGACTTAAGGGAACTTACCACAAATTTCCATAAGTTTTGACAAACCATACCATATGATGTCACTGATAGAGAAGATTTTGGGAGCAACAACTCTTCAGGCACAAGCTACTTAGGAATTGGCTCAGGTAGAGTCAAAGAAAATGAAATTGATTGAGCTTAGTTGTTCAGGTTTTGAACTAGTTAGTCCCAAAATTTCAAGCTTTGGATGGTGCAATCTCTTCAAGTAAATTAGAGGAAATCATTGATTTCATCCCTAAGCATTATGATTATTTACTAAAGATTTCACTAACTGAGGCTAAAGAAAGATTTATTGTGGCTCAGAAGTTAACATTTCTACAAATGATTGATATTGGTAAGGAGAAACTTCAGACTTGTTTGTAGTCCATTGATGCAGCCTTGGCTGAAGGAGGTAATGTTTATAAGACTTGTCTTTATTTTGATAAGCTAACCGGTTCCATAGACAAGCAACTGTCCGACTGTAGGAAAAAAAACAAATTTCTAACTCCTACAACCCGATAGTTAATTTGAAACATTCTTTGGATGGTCCAATTTTGACGGTTATGAATCAAATTTTTGAATTGGAGAAGGATAGGGACAAGATAATAAGGAAAGATAATAAGCTTCGGAATATAATTGGTCCCTGACTTGATAATCTTCTATTTCATAAAATAGAGTGTATGGCTAACTTACGGAAGGATGATCCCACTAGTTCAGAAGAAATAGAATATCATGCCAGCATCTTGAATGGATTCATCTCCATTCTTGAATCTCTTAAGAATGGTTGAGATACTTACTTTTCATTTTTGAGGAATATGTATGCAGATATTTTGAAGTTTGTATAGAACCAACTCATGTCTATAACTGTACAAAATTCTTTATGGGCACCCCGCTTTGCCATTGATATCAAAGGGGGATGAATATGTGGAAAATGTATATATTTCTCAGGGGGAGCTTCAGATGTATATAGTAGACACATGTATAGATCAACATATTCAAATTCAGTGGCAATTTCTCGAATGGTATCATTTTTCACATGAGCGTTGTACTCAATGCTAAAGGGGGGGGTGATTGTTGGCAATTGACAATCATCCGATAAGGTTCATGGAATTATGGGTTGTCATTGATTGCAAATCATCATCTTAGGGTAAATGGTTTCATGATTTGGTTAATTGACATTCATTGCACTTAACCGGTATTGGTATTCACATTAATTTAGACCACACCGGCACCGGCATCGACATTCACTTCTACTGGTAAACAAATTTGCCCCCTTTTTGAAATCTTAACAATTATCTTCCTTAAGAAAAAATATAACTTTGTTTTGCCCTTTATAAAAGGAGACAAACTACCAACAGTTGGATGAATTAATAAAATTCAACCTCTACTTTAGAGGGCAGCTCCTCATATGATTTGTAAAGAATTTACTACACAAATGATATGCTAAAACTTTTTACCAGAAAGAATTGAAAGGCTTCAACATTCATTCATCAACACAAATAAATGCTTTCAAAACTATAAACATAGAAAATTTTCTGAAAGAATATTTAATGAGAGCTCACAGACTCCGATTTACAAACATGTTCACAATATTAATTCAAAGCATAGCAAAGGCTCAACAATACTGAAGGCTGATCGATGCTCTCTCGTGCCTCAGAGGGCAAGGCGGATCAAGAAAATCAATATGTATGAGTCTTCTAACAACAAATGATAATCATGAATTGGGAAAAATACAGAGATAACTGATCACAGAATTATATCATGCCCATAACCATTTTCTAAAGAAAAAATATTAATCTTCAAACACACAGACTCAAATATTGCATAACATAGCCCTTCATTGATAATCAACCATTGTATTTTCAAACAATTCATATGAGAACCAAAATATTATCTATTGCTCCTAAAAATCATAGTTTTTGGAACCCTTACAAAGATAAGCTTTTCACCTTAAATAGCCTCCACGCTCATAGTTTTTACATAACAAAATTACATTTTACTTTAACCGAAGTTAAAGAAACCATTTACTAAAGCAGGAAAGAAAACTAAATCAACAGCCACTGCAAGGCTGACACCTCATTCTTGGATTAGCTATACTTCCACAGTGGCAGAAGAGGTTGTGGATCTGTCCTGCTTTTCCTGAGAGCCGAGCCATTCCAGATGTGCCACCGAGAAGTTCAAGATGACCTCGAAATAAGGAAGGCCAATGTGTTGAATCCTTTGCTTCCACACCTCCTTATCCATATTCACTTGTGTCACTTTTGCCTTGTGTACCTCCAAATGATCAGAATAGACTATGAGAATATATTCGATCCTTGCCACTTTTGAGAAGTCATACGTGGTTAAAGATTTTGTCATCTGAATGGATTGGATTCTTTCCTAAAAAATCTTGGTGATATCCTCAACTACCTCAATTATCTCAACACAATCTTTCATGAACTGAATGTCAATGCACTTGAGATCCTTCTACATCGTATGAATCAAGTCTGTCAATCATTTGAGCAATTTGGTGGATTCTTCGTGACCTTGCTTGATGATCGAGTTGCACCACTCCACATTCTTCCATGACACATACAATACATTGTCATCTAGATTCTCTACCAGTTTTTCAGCCAAGATTTTCATCACCCCATATTTTTGTATATCATTCATTTGTGCAAGGACTACTACCCATTTGATCCTTTCCTTCTCCCAAGCCACTATTTCTAGATCTAGCTCCTTGCTCAAAGTTTCTGCATCTTTATAAACTTTTACAAGATTAACAATATAATTTGATCCCTATTTTATTATTAGTTCCAACCATTTATTGAACATTTATGTAACTACCCTATTCCTTTGAACCTAGTCTAGCATTTTCTAGTTGGACGAAGATTTAGGGTCGAACGATACCAGTATCTGCGACAATGGTTGGAGGTTTTGATTGTGGATGGCATTGATATATTCAACCATCTGGGTAACAAATTGCTTCAGTTCTCTTTTGTCTTTTTTATCCTTCCACGTTATTGAAATTATCCTCTTCGTGGATGATTCCAAATGCCTAACATCCACAGCACGTGAAGCAAATCCTAGATCTATCTTCTCAACTGTAAAATCCTCCTCAGTAGCTTTGTTTACATCCTTTCCTGGGATTGGTTTGGCTATTTCAGTTGTCCAGTGACTTGTTGCTTCATCTACATCAAGCATTGTCTATGTTTTGAGTTTCTTTGGCTTTGATGCCTTTCCCAAACATCTGCTAACCATGTCCTCCATTGGGATTGTAACTGACACCACACTTTATTTCTTTCCAACAATAGCTTCCAACCATCTTGGTGCGTTTGTAGGCTCCTTAGGTGGTGGAGTTGTCTATACGTCTGGTGAAGTGACAATGACCAAGGTGTTCATGGGATCTTGTTGGATTTCCTCTTCCTTACTCATGTCCATTTACTGCATCTCAGGCTCATCTTGATCCTTTGGATCCATTTTTTGTTCAAGCTCCTCACTAGGGTCTAGGTCTACAACAACCTGTTTCAGAATGGGCTCCCTTCTCTTCTTTTTACTCCTGGACCAAGTTACTCAAGCAATCGTGAGACCGGATGGTGACCTCTTTGATCTCCTATGTTGAATTTTCTCAACAATAGGTCTTAGAACACCTGCAACATTAGCAATTTTGTTAGTGAAAGAAATGGGAGATTGAGTCACAGTGTGTGAATCAATTATTAGTTCATGCGAGGACATGTGAGGTCCCTCCTTAAACTTTTGGTTTCTCAACCATCTTTCTGTTCTCCTCACAATGTTGAAGGTTCTAGATTGGATACTGCCATCCTCCTTTTTGTTCCAATCAATTTCTAGAATTGGTTTTCCCTGAACCTCTATGTCGAACTCAGGATCTAGGATATCTTCCCCTGTATCTTCTGATACTCTAGATATATTAATTTGAATCTCCATGGTAACTATTTGCTGCAAAGTGAAACTTGACCACAGACTTTTCCTTACCTCATATTCATCACTGCAATTCTCCCAGTAATCCTCCAACTGAGGCTTATGGAAAAAATGACTATCTACATTTAGGTTTTCTATTGCATAACCCCTACTGTCAAACTTTTGCCTTGCCACATATGGTTGTAGGTTCATCCTTTTGAATTCTAGTTCCAGGTTCAGGGCATCTGATACAAATTTGAAGCTATAGTATCTGAGTTCAATGGGGAATACAACTCCAGACTCAACCTTTGTTCCCAATCTTTTATCAATGTAGGTTATTTGCTTGCTTACCTCTATAAGCACATAATTGTCAAAAACATACCTAGGCAACTTTAATGGTTGGCCCTCAAAACCACCTACCCAGAGGTAAGTAAACGTGGGAAATTGAATAAAGAAGCTACCATATATGCTCACGAATTCCATTGCTTCAACAGAAATCCTCTTGTTCACATTCCCCTGAAGCTCAGAAACAAGTCTTCCCATGAAGACTCTATTCCATCTATCAATCTTCTCAACATGTCTCTATTGTTGTAATAGGGGACAAAAATTATACACCCTCATGCAATCTACGCAAGGTTCATTAGGAAGACCAGGCCAATCCCTTGTACAAGCTAGTATGTAGAGAGGATAAGAAGACATAAAAACTTGTCATTCCCACAAAATTACTCAACCCTTCATGAAGTCTCTTCGCAATTACCTGAGACTAATCGAGATACCTATCACCAGATAACACCACTTGGATGAAAAAGTACATCCAATCTTCCCAATAGAAAGAATGTGAGTTTCCGTTCACCCTATTCAGAAGTATCACAATATCTCCCACTTCTGTGATGAAGTGCTCTCTAGTCAAGGGTTTCTGAAGTCGTGACCCTCCTTTTTGAACTTTTAGGACCCAATTCATAGAAACCATAGTCCTATACTTATTCTTCCTTTTTGAGAAGTAGGCATACGAGTTCCCAATAGTCCAGTCCTCATATTCGTCCATGTATGGAATTCCCATTGTTGCCATTATTGTTTCTCTATTGATATTGACTAGTAGCTCACCATTACTAGTTTTGATGCATCTGTTCTCTATGTCATATCGGTTCATGTAAGCCATCACTAAATCTAGACACAGTGCGACAAGTGGGAACGCAACAACTTCCACAAGACCGCTTTTCACTATTTTCTCCATCAAAGAACCAGTTTGAGGGTTCTTGGCTCTTTCTAGGAAATCCCCTAAATCTACATGAACCAAGTAGGAGTCTTCTAGCTCTGGTAAAATACTCACTAGACACAAGGTCCAACCAAGCTTCGGTAGTATTGGCCTCATACTACCTATCTATACTTCTAACCAAGAAATTCTAAAACAAGGCAGAATCCTACTCCAACAATTTAGAGATTTTTCTTTCTATACTAATAAATCTTCAGAACTTAAAGAAACATAGCTAAGGAAGAATCATCTGAACTTACCCGTTACCACCATGAAAACTGGAAATTCCTCAGGAAATCAGAGCTAGTTTTACCTTCAGCGCCTCCAATTTGCTCAAGTATGGCAGCTGCAACCTTCTCAACTATGGAAATAAATTCATACATTTCCTTCATTCAAACGGGAAAATATCTATAAAGCCACATATGCTTCATCATGATTTACCCAAGCATGCAAAGTAACGGTGAAATGACCAAAATATGACACCTTCTTAATTATCCATCACTTCCACACAAGTAGTCTGATGCACTCATGATTACTATCCATATTTAGAATTTCAAACTACTGAAAAGGGAATATTCCTTCTTGTCAAGTTGCTTTCATTTTCATCCAAAAATCCTTAGAGTTAGTTTTGAAATGAACTCATGAACCTTGAACCATTTGACAAAAATTTCAATGGTTCAAGTTCATTTAAAAAATATAACAGTGAGTGAGAGGCACACAACAACACCAGGAATGAGCAACAACAATGACTATTAACATGAACCTTGAACCCTTTGAACCGCTTGAGATTTGGTTCAAGGTTCAAGACCACAAATCAACTTGAAACATATGGACCCACGCTTGTTATACAATGATACATTTCCATGACTCCCAAAAGGCATTTTGAACCTTGAACCATTTAACAAAAAGTTCATTGGGTTCAAAACTTCAAGACGAAAAACAAAAGTGCACTTGCTCACATGACGACAAAGACCACAAATGACTCTCTTCTAAACATTCTTTGAACCTTGAACCTTTTGAACTTTTTAGAAAGAGTTCAACGGTTCAAATATGAAGGAAAACAAATGATCTGATGAAAGTAAAGGCACAAAAAGGCAACCCGCGAGTATGAACACTCAAAAGAGAAAATTGCAGGGGGACTAACATCGGCTCTGAATGGGGACTAGAACTGTGAAGGAACTAGAAATGAACTCCAGAATTTCTGGTTTCGCAAGCAGACTTTATTTAAAGACTCAAACAAAAATAAAACAGAACTGACACAAAACTGCTAATCAACCAAACACTATATACAAAACCACGAGGGACTCGCATTTACAGTTGATATAATTTCAAATCTTGACCATTATAGGTTAGAGGAAGAGAAATACCATCTAGATATGCAAGTTTGAAAGAATTTGGTCTTTTTACCTCATGAATAAAGAACAGTCCTTTCCAGAGCAATTCTAACTTTGTATGTGCCCCTTTGGGCTCTCTTCTTCTATCCTAGAGCAGTACCTGATTACCTAGCATGAACTTTTGTGACCTTTCTCAGTTGTCAAATATCTTCTTCACCCTCATATGGTTCTCTGTTATCCGGTCCAATAGTTTATCCCTTTCTTCATCAATTCTCATCAAGTGCATAATACGCTTTTCTAGAGAATTATGGAAATAAGCATCTTCAATGATAGTTTGTAGCTTAGTAGCTGCTAGCTCCAAAGGAAGTGCTACTTGAGCACCTACACTATAGACCAGTTCAAACAGAGACATCCCAATTGCCCTCTTTGGCGATGTACGGTCAGCCCAAAGGGCTTCATAAAAATCCTTAAAGTTTTCACTCACTAATTTTTTTGATGATATTAATGAGGTTTTTATTACTTAATTCAGCTTGACCATTTCCCTGAGGATAATAATTGGACGAGTGAGCGAGGGAGATTCCATGGTCATAGCAAAATAAAGAAATTTTGGCAGAATAGAAATTAGTAGCGTTGTCAACCTCAATTTTTAATAGAACCCCATGATGAATACTAAGAGGGGGGGTGAATTAGTATACAAAAAAATATTGTAATCAATCTTTTAAATACTTTAGCAGATAACTGGTGCAACAGATTCACTAATAAACCAGTCAAGATAAGTGCAAACCAAATAGCAAACAAAGCATTCACCCACAAATGCACAATCACCATAACACAAGATATTTGACGTGGAAACCCAAATGGGAAAAAACATGGTGAGCAGAAACTCACAAGTAAGTATCTGTAGAATAGTAACCAGACCAGTTAAGGTCAGACTGGTTAAGTTCAGACCGGTTAAGGTCATACAATGTTCTTCACCAGAACAGATCCTGTTAGGAATCTAGATCTTTGTTACGAGATAAGTCCCGTTAAAGACTACTCATTAGAGGATTTAAGATCCACAGTTGTGAACCACCTTGTTAGAGGATTTACAAAGGCTTTGTTGGGCCTACCCAGTTAAGGGTTTCAGACTTGTCGAAGATATTAGTAATCAACAAGTGAATGATCTAGATTCTAGCACAATATGCTTAATTAGATCCTTGACAACTCCTTGTTAATGCATTTCAGCATTACTTCAGTCTTCAATATCTCCACACTCTATCTCTTCACATAGACCTAATCTTCTCTTCAATGATTGCACATAACCTTTTCTATTCTTTATCTCACACATGCAAACCCTAGACATGATGTCCTTATAAAGGAATCTGATTTCATGTCAGTCCAGTAGAATTAGACTACAAGTTCCTAGGTACAGTGCATCTAGACACATTTGGTAACATGACACAAACACACCGCCAAAGTATTGGTGGATGATAACTCATCACACATTACAGTAATACCGGTTGGTAACTCATCAGAGATATATACCAGTTAATACAATATACCGATTACTGGTTGTCAAAAATGAAGACTGGAAGATCGTAGTGTTCCAATCAAAAGTTAACTACCACTTGGGTCCTTTGTACCGCTTGAGATCCTCAAACTGCTTGGGGTCTTCATACTACTTGGGATCTTTAGTCAATCTATGACCTATAAACCATCTTCTGCAAAATACCGATAGTCTAAAGACTATTCATTCAATAATACACAATACTGGTTGGAACAATTACCGGTTGAGCATAACTCATACATCAAGAAAGTGTGTGTCCATCAATGATAATCAAAACATCATCAAAATGCCAACAATCTCCCCCTTTGGCATTGATGGCAACACTTAGGAAAATTTTGACATCTAAGTGTTTTTACAACAATAACACAAATATGCTACAATCAAAATTACTCCCCCTAAGCATATACACTACCCCCTTTGCAAAAATTACAAGTAAGTGCATAAACATTCACCAAAATTTTAATGTATGTACACTACTCCCCATTTGCCAACAATGACAAAGTAATGCAAACTATCCTTTTTATAAAATAACACAAGGTAGATGTTCATAACAATAAGGAATGAAATTTCTCAAAAGCATATTTAAAAGTTTTGCACAAAAATCTTGATGTCCAATGCCCATGACTCAAGTAGCGAGGTAGAAATCTCACTTTCAATCTTCATCTAGAATGCCAGTTCTTCCATTGCATTGATGGTACTCATCTCTTGAGGTACTGTGATGGATTCCAAGTTGAGAAAACATTTCTGAAGAATCTGCAGTTTTGGCAATAGGAGCAGTTGAAGCTCCTGCAAATCTTGAGTCCGGTTGCTGATCTCTAAGTCCATCTTGGTAGTCTGATGCTGAAAATGATGAACGGTTTGTCAATAGGTAGTGAATAAATCATAGGGAATATTGAATTTGCTGATATATCCCTATAACTCTGATTGGAGTTGAGCTTTCTGTTTGAGCACATCTTCACAAAACAGATGGGATTGGAAAATTTTACTCAAAAGTAATTTACCCTCACCAATAGCAACATTGATATCAATCTATTGCTTTCTCTTTGTCCTGTTTCTCTTTCTCAACTTTTTCTTTGTCCAGAGTGACATCCTCATTATCTAATGCATCAAAATCAATAGGGTCAATTTGTTATGTCACTCTTTCACCTTGACTGTCAAATACCTCATCCAGTTTTCCTGAGGATAGGTCAGGTTCTTGATTAGCCTTCCTAGTGGCTTTAGATACTTGGTGTATTTCAATAGTAGCTTTAACATGTATGTGTGTATCATTTTCTACTTCAGAATTTTTACCTTCTAGTAACCTGAGTCACCTCCTTCTCATAAAGAAGATGCCTTTGTTCTTATCCATAATTTCAAATAACTCAAAATTTGAAGCATCAGGAAAGTATTGTGCAAAATTTTTCTCCCTGATCTCTTGTTCTCTTTCAATGGAAATGCACCATTTATTATCCAAATAATTATACAAATAATTTGGAGCAACAAATTTAATCTCAGAAGGTGACCGATCATTAACACATAAATATTTAATGACCTTCTATTCTACCTCCTCTTTCTCACTATCATTAAAGTCATCAAAATATTCCTTTAAGTCATCAATCACTTTCCTCCTAATATTTTTTATTGTCCTCTGACAATGTGTCATTGGTTTATAAGAAGAAATATCTATATTATCAGTGCAGAAGTTGCTGGTACATTATCAGTGGACTTCAACTTTTTGCTTGATTGCCTTGACTTCTTTATTTCAACCTTTGGTTCAATGTCCTTTGACTCCGGTGAGTGATTCTTGGTTTTCCGCTCCCTCTCGAATACTTTTGTCAGAATGATCTCAGGTTTCTTTTTGGCTGGTGACCACTTGGTCACTTTCAGACTAGTAGATGTAACCGGTGCAGATATCGATGGCACTGCTTTGCCCTTTTTCTACTTCGGTTCCTCGATTAGTGTGACCCTCTCCAAGTAGGTACCGGTTCTTTTCTTCTTTGCATCCAGTGGTGAGGCAAGTAGGGGGGTAGAGGCATACCCGATCAATAATTCATTCACCACTTCATACCCCATAGGGCCAACTACTTCCTTTCTAGGTTCCACAGCTTCCATTATGCAGTCATCTGTCCTTATTGTGAAGCAAATGTCATCTTCATACTTCTTCACAATATCACCAGATATCCTTATTCTCTAGTTCATCTTTTGTTTGAATTCATCGAAATACTTATTTAGAACCTCAGGATATGTAGTTCCTATGCTTGTAGACTTTCCTTAATCTATCTGGAAATTGGTAGGCCATTAGACCATTGAACATCACCTACTCTAGGGAAATAATCATGAAAATAGAAGAATAGACCGACTAGAAGTTGGCCAAACTTGAGCCTCAATGATTTGTTCTGTTTGATGGATTTCAGATTCGCCAATAATTGCTTCTATAAGTAGGTACATAGGTCATATTTATTATCTTCCTTCATCATTCTGTAAGCAGCATTCACCATATTAGCAGGGACAAAATTCATTCTGCTGGCATAAAATATCCTATAACCAATCACCATGCAAGCGTATTTTACCAGATCATCAAAAATGGTGTTGACGGTCATTGCCCGTTGGTCACTCACAGAACCAGTGAGCTCTGTCATTTTAGTTTTGGTGACCTTCCATAGAGCCGGTACTTCTCCAACATTGCAGAATCCGGTGACAGCATGAATCACTTCTGGTGTGATATCATGGGTCTGCTCGAGATACATCTTGTCCCCATGCACTCTAGTGAGGATAATGTGAATATGTTCTTCTGTAAATTCTTCTAGAAAGTTTATTGTAATGTGTAGTTTCATCTTCTCAAGGATGCTATACTCTGGTTTGATCTTCTTGTCATCTCCACAGAAAAAACTTAGCTGGGAGTGAATTACTAGGGATCATAGGTCTTCCAACTTACAGTCTATCTACCCTGAAATATCTTCCTCCACAATAACTCCGGCAGGAATTTGAGATAGGACATTGTATCTCATTTTCTTTTGAAGAAACTCATGTGTGTCTTTAGGTGCACTAGAACTAGAATGTGATGTAGAAGCCATAACCAAATGATAAGAAAGAATTTTCAGAAAATACCTTCACAATTTGAAATTTAGGTTTTCCAATATTGTGCACAGTTCACCACTTCTGTTGCTAGTTCACTGCTTAGTGTTCTTCATTGATTGTTTGAAGATGATTGCAAGATTTTGCACATGATTTCTCCAAATTCTAAGCAAAATGATTTGGTTTCTCTACTCTTGAAGATTCTTCTTTTGTAAATAGTTAAGTCAAAATGACAACGAAAACCCCTTTTAAACAAATTCTCACCGATCGTAATAAATGCATCACTGCTAGGGTACAAACCCTAATTTTGCCTTTTATAGCTTCATATCTTTTGTCGACTGACAGGTAAGATATACCGGTAAAGGTATTTATCGATATAAACTAGGGGTTTGAAATAATTCACTGATATGTTCCCCCTAAGCTTTTCTGAAGCTCAGTTTGTTGGTTCAGAGACTTTCATACTAGGTGCAGAAGTAGGTTCATCCTATGACTCTTCTTCTGATTTCTTTTTCCAAGTTTTATTCATTTCCACTTGAACAGTTTCAACATCAATCTTCCCTTCTGGAATGATCGGTATATCACCTGATAGGTTCTTTCTTAGTCTACAAGTTTTCGCAGTGTGTCCTAGTTTGTTGCAATGATAGCATACCATTCTAGGTGTTCTCCATGGTCCATTATTCATACTTCCATTCTTCCTTCTGCATGTTGTAGTAGTATGACCGCTACCATGATAGATTAAACATGTTGCTTTCCAACTAGTTGCCACTTTATAACCGACTGACTAATGGTCATAGGTATTGTATCAGTTAGGATTCCGGTTCACAGGAAATTCCGAAATAACTCCTTGAGTCCTTGGAGGATATCTCCTAGTGTTGTGCAAAACTGACCTGCATTCAAATGCTCTATGCCCAAACTTGTTGCATGCATAACAGTTTCCATTGAATCTATTGGATCTAGGCATATTGTTTTGAAAATAAGGAAAATTGTTGTAGGCCTTGCTTCTACACACATTAGTAGTATGTCCTTCTTTGAGAAAATTAAAGCAAATAGGTTTAAATTTTTTCTTACCTTTATCCTTGGATGTTGGTTTCTTCTTTGATGCTTCAGATTTTGTTCCAGAGATCTCACCTTCCTCATATCTAGAGAAACCAAGTCTAGAGGTATTCTTTACTAGCTTTGTCGATTCCAACTTTTTCTCTAGCTTAGCAGTACTCTCATTCAATTTGGCAAGTATCTCCTTTGACTCAGTAAGTTCCTTGGAAATAATAGTATTGGATTCCATCAAGGTTGCTTTCTCAAAAATGGCCATGTTTAGTTCACCTTGCATTTCTTCTTTTTCCACTTTACTCTCCTGGAGATGAGTGGTAAGGGTATTGATTTCTTGCTTCAGCTTGGAAATCTCATGATCTTTGTCTTTTACTATATCTTCAGCTTTCCTTCTATTCTCAAGCTCTTGACACATTCTGATAGTCAATCCTTCCAACTCCCTTCTCAAGTTGGCTTTAGATTCATTCATTTTTTCAACTTCTTCAACTAGGGTATCCATGTCTGCTTCATCAAAAGAGCCATTTTCAATGAGTTCCATCAATTTCTCAGCATGTTGTCTTCTCTTGGCCAAAGAGGCTTTATACTTGACTTTGAGTTCATCATAGGCTCTCTCAGTCTGAGTGAGATGATGAGTAAGTTCCCTCACACCCTAATCCCCCATATCTCCTTCTAAGTGGTTAGACTTATAAAAAGGTTGGCTCTGATACCAATTGATGAATACTAAGAGGGGGGGGGGGGGGGGGTGAATTAGTATACCCAAAAATACTGTAATCAATGTTTTAAACAATTTAGTAGATAACTGGTGCAACCGATTCACTAATAAACCGGTTAAGATAAGTGCAAACTAAATAGCAAACAAAGAATTCACCCACAAAAGAACAATTACCATAACACAAGATATTTGACATGGAAACCCAAATGGAAAAAACCACGATGAGCAGAAAATCACAAGTAACTATCTGCAGAATAGTAACTAGACTGGTTAAGGTCATACAATGTTCTTCACCAGAATAGATCCTGTTAGGAATCTAGATCTTTGTTAGGAGATAAGTCATGTTAAAGACTACCCGTTAGAGGATTTAAGATCCACAATTGTGAACCACCTTGTTAGAGGATTTACAAAGGCTTTGCTGGGCCTACTCGGTTAAGGGTTTTAGACTTGTCTAAGATATTAGTAATCAACAAGTGAATGATCTAGATGCTAGCACAGTATGATTAATTAGATCCTTGACAACTCCTTGTTAATGCATTTTAGCATTACTTCAGTCTTCAATATCTCCACACTCTATCTCTTCACACAGACCTAATATTCTCTTGAATGATCATACATAGCCTTTTCTATTCCTCACACATGCAAACCGTAGATATGATGTCCTTATAAAGGAATTTGATTTCATGTCGGTCCAATAGAATTAGACTACAAGTTCCTAGGTACAGTGCATCTAGACACATTTTGTAACATGACACAAACACACTACCAAAGTGTCGGTGGATGATAACTCATCACATGTTATAGTAATACCAGTTGGTAACTCATCACAGATATATACCGGTTAATATAATATACTGATTACCAGTTGTCAAAAATGAAGACTAGAAGATCATAGTGTTCTGATCAAAAGTTAACTACCACTTGGGTCCTTCATACCGCTTGAGATCCTTGAACCGCTTGGGGTCTTCATACCGCTTGGGATCTTCAGTCAATCTATGACCGGTAAACCATCTTTTGCAAAATACCGATAGTCTAAAGACTATTCATTCAATAATACATAATACCAGTTGGAACAATTACCGGTTGAGCATAACTCATACATCAAGAAAGTGTGTGTACATCAATGACAGTCAAAACATCATCAAAATGCCAACACCCCAAATCAAACTAGGATGTTCTCTTTTAGAAAATTACAAACAACCTCCGAGGATGTTTTTCGTACCGGAATGGCCTCAACCCATTTAGTGAAATAGTCTGTAGCTATCAATATATGGGTGTGTCCTGCACTAGAGGTAGGTGTTAAGGGACCAATGAAATCCAGACCCCATTGCTTGAAGGGTTCATCCACAACCACGGGTCAGAGTGGTAATGCTACAAGCTGCGATTTTCCTATGAACAACTTACATTTTTCACACTTGGCCACCCATGCATATGCATCCCTGAACATTCCTAGCCAATAATAACAGTTCCTCAAGATCTTGTAGGCAGTCACTATTGAGGAGAAATGACCTCCACAAGCTTCATCATGAAATGTTTTCAAAAGAGACTCTGGGAATAATTTATCAACACAACGCAAGAAGGTCCCATCCAGTCCCCTCTTATATAATACATGATTAAAAATGACATACTTAGCAGATTTTAGTGTCAAGTTCCTCTTCTCTTTTGTAGAAAGATGTTCTGGGCAATCTCCATATGTCAAATAATAAGCTACGTCTACAAACCAGGAATCTTGAAGACCAACAAACAAGACTAAAGACAATTCCTCTGTCACTTCCTCCTCACTCTCAGCAATCAGCTTGCACAAGCCCTACCCCCTTACCAACTTTGTGGGCCTAATGTCTAAATTGAACTCCTGAATTTTTGACACCCAAGAGGCTCTTTCAATCATTCCTATGTCTTGTTGTGTCAATATGCTCTTGACTGCTAAATGAGGCACATAGACAATAGCATGCAAGTGGAGTATATAATACCTGAACTATTTTACAACCTTCACAACCACATATGATTGCTTTTCCATTATTGAATACTTCAATTCATGTTTTTTTAGTGGTATGCCCATGAATGATATTGGGACTTAATCATTATCCTCATTCTTCTGTAATAAAATCCCTGACATAGTGTGCTCTAAGGCATAACAGTAGATAGCAAAATCTTTACTAAAATCAAGATTAACCAGAATAGGTGCCTGACCAATAGAATTCTTTATTGAGGCAAACACTTTCTTCCCTTCCTCACTCCATTTGAAGAGTTATTTTTCACTCATCAAATTCATGATATATCTGGTAGTCTCGTCAAAATCTGGGATGAACCTCCTTAGAAAATTTACCTGTCCGAAGAAGGATCTAATGAAATTCCTACTTGATGGTAGAGTTAGCTGTTGAATTGCTCTTACCCTTTCAGGATCTATTTTCACCCCTTCCTTAGAAACAATATGATGAAGAAACTTACCCTCTGTGACCCCAAACACTAATTTCTTTCGGTTTAAGGATACCCCATACTCGCGGCACCTTTGTAACACTTGTCTCAGGTCCTGGCAGGTGATGCTTTCTTCTTTTTGAGAATACTATTAAGTCATCTAGATATACAACAACAATCTTATCCTTTAAGTGACCAAAGGAAAAATCCATAGCATGCTAAAATGTTTCTCCTACATTAATCAAACCGAAAGGCATTCGGTTACAGGCAAATGTACCCAAGGGAGTAATAAAGGCAGTTTTATGTTGATCATCATCCTGAACACTGATCTGATTATATCCCAAAAATCCATCAAGCATGGACATCATCTCTGACCCTGAAACTGTTTGTAGAATGTGGTCCATGGCTTGTAATGGATAGTTATCTTTCAAACTAGCCTTATTTAGATTTTTGAAATCTACACAGATCCTTATTTCTCTATTCTTCTTTCTGATAGGTACAATATTAGCTATCTATGTAGAATGATGGATGGGGTATATAATCCTGGCTTTTAACATCTTATCTACTTCTTGAAATATAGCCTCAGCTACTTTTGGATTGAAGCTTCTAAGCTTTTGCCAAAAAGGGCTTGCTCCAGGTTTCAGGGGAATCTGATGCTGGAATTTTCCCTCTCTGAAATTTTTAAGATCGTCATAGCACCAAGCAAAAATGTCCTTGAACTCCAACAAGAGACCAATGAACCTCTCCTTTTTTGCGGGTGTACAACACTTTCCCAGATTGATATATTTAGGTTCATTCTCAGTACCGATGTTAACCTTTTTGTAATCTCTAATATCCTAAACCTCTTATCACCTTTATTCTTCTTGTAGGCATCATGATGATCAAATAGATGCTCCAATGAAACTAGCCCTTTAGGGATCTTGTTTCCTTTCAACTGCATGATTCCATCAGGAAACTCCTTAAGCTTGTTCTAGCGAAAATTCTTTGCACTCTACATCCGAGCCTTCAAAATACATGGCAGAAAACATGTCTACACTTTGCATAAAATTATTGATTTATTTATCGCTTTCAAACACCTGCCAAAAATCAGAGTTGTTTGGGACACTGGACCGATATATCAACTCTACCCTATAAATATCATCAACAAATTCAGGATGTGGGACAACCAATGAAGCTGAGACTGCTAATGAATCTACTTTTGAATTCAGTTTCCTAGGTATTGCTTCATTGGAAAAGGCATCAAAATCTTTGATTCATCCCAAACCCTATAATAATGGTGCTTCAATCTTTCATTTTTAACATTATTAAACAACCCTCTAACCTATTTTACCCTCAGTTCAGCATCTCCTTTAACTCGCAGGAGTTTCACCCCCAATCTCTTAGCTTCGGCTAAACCTAACAACAAAGCTTCATACTCGGATGTATTTTTGGTATTCTTGAATTCTAATTTAAAAGAAAAAGGAATATGATTTCCAGAAGGTGGGATTAACACTACCCCTACACCTGAACCTGACGCTGCACAACTACCATCAAACTCCATTAACCATAGGCTTTCTTCCCCCTTGGGTTGTGATGGATCTTCCACTACCTCATTATTTGACAAAATCATGTAGTTTCCAAATTGACAATCATGGTACAAAATTTGAGCTCTTGGGTCATCAGAAGGGAAAACAGTGAATTTAGACTTTGGTTCAGGCTGCAGAATGACTCATTGTTTTACAATGGGGATTATAGCTTGGGACCAATCCATTTTAATTTCACCACCTAAATCCCTACAAAAAGTATGAAGTAGTAGCATGCCATAGCTAGCTGGGATGTCAGCTATCAGAATAGTCAACTTGATTCTTTTATCTGGGTGGGAAGCAAGAACTACTTGAGCATCCTTAATTTGACATAGCAGAGGAATTTGTTTTGAATCCATAGAATAACATCTGCCAAAATTTTTTGTCAAGGACAACCCTAATGCTTTAGCCACTGTAGAAGGCATAATATTGTCATATGCACCTAAATCTATAATACAATTATTCAACTTGTGACCATTTATGAATAATGATATGTAAAAGGGTTATGGTTTTGACTCAAGGACAAGTACAGAATCATATGTCTAAAGAGCAGTTATTTTAGGCATTTTTGCATTAGCCACAGGGTAAACCAATTCATTACCATGTGAGGGCAATATGGCATTTACTGATTGTTGTGTCCCATTGGCCTGTTGTACATTATTCCCTTTTACAAACTGTACAAGCCTGTCTAGTTCTTTAGGATTTAGCTTAAGGTACTCAACAAGTGTAATTTGAATTTGAGATGATTTGAAAAATTCTACAATATCAAATGAACTTTCTTTTTCAATAGGCTTTAAAAATGAAGGTTCTTGCAATTTTTTATCATTGTTATGAAAATTTGGGTCAAACCCCTTACTTTTGAAAGCCCCAGCAGATGATGAAGAAACACCCTGAGGTTTTACATTTTGTTGATTTCTTGTGACCATAGTGCATGAAGGATCTTCTAAAGTAACCAAAATATCACCTCCTCTTTCTGAATAAGACTCATATTCAAGGAAATGGATTTCAGAGTTGCTAGGTTGCTTTAAAGATTCTTCTTCACCCCACTCATATGAGGTATCTTTAGAATTCATCAATTGTGCGTAACACACCATCTCAGGATAGGAACTACCATCATGTTCATCTGTGAGATGAAAAACACACATACTCCCTTTAGGTGGAGGTGCTTCAATTGCTAATCTTTGCTGAGTAGGGGGTAATTGCAGAGTCTTGTTCCCATAGCCCAAGGACTGGTTTGTATTCCTCCTAGGTACATATTGATAGGGAGATATGTATGAGGTGCTGGCTTTAGGAAATTGTCTTTTAAGGGTAATTACATCATTCATTAGTCGCTATATTACAGGGTCAGAGGAAGTTGAAGGTTGGGCAATGGGTGTCTGCACTTCTCTTTTCCATTTACCCACAGTGATCAAATCATCTTCCAACTCAATTGCAAGTGTTTTGACGACATTTAAATCTGCAGCTCTTTTCCTACGAATTAGGAAGCCTATTTTTGAAGGCATAGAATTTATAAAGAAACACTTAAGATTATCATCTAAGGGATTTTGATTAGCTGGAATTTTGTGCACAATCTTATCAAATTTTGCTACAAAGTCCCTCATAGACTCAAGAATTTCCTTCTTTAACTGGGCCAATTGAGCGAGGAGAGAATGCTCATCCTCAGCCACTTTGAACCTTGCCTCAAACCTTGTTTTTAGATCCTGCTAGGTTGTTATCACACTATTTGGGAAGTGATAAAACCAATCAGCTGCTACTCCAGTTAGTGTCTGGACAAACAATCTCACAGTGACATCTTCGTGTTGAACCACTATTATCCCACAAGCCACATTGAATGAATTCAGGTGCTCATCAACGGTGATTTTTCCATCTCCACTAAATTTTGGCAAGTGATCTCCAGCACCTTTGGGTAAGGGATTGAGATAAAAACCTAAGTTCAATGGACCTATAGCAGCCCCCCAAGGATTATTTACTGCCATTGGATGTATGATATTGAGTGGAGTTGGGTTGATTATATTTGGTAAAGCAATACCATGCAAGGTCAAAGCTTGATAAACTGAGGACACATGAGATGATGGTGATGGGGAAGGAGGCCTACTTCTTTCTCTTCTTTGAGGTGAAAAAGTGGGTTCAAAATTTAGGTTCTGTAACTACTAAAAGACAGAATTGACTACCCCCTCCCTTCTTTGGGACCTAGTATATCTCTTTAACTCCAGTCTTGCAACTAGGCCGCCAATCTTATGATCTGACTCCCCAACAGAGTCGCTAAAAATCTATTGGTAAACAAATTTGCCCCTTTTTGAAATGTTAACAATTATCTTCCCTAAGCAAAAATATAACTCTATTTTTCCCTTTATAAAAGGAAACAAACTACCAACAGTTGGATGAATTAATAAAATTCAACCTCTGCATTAGAGGGTAGTTCCTCGTATGATTTGCAATGAATTTGCTACACAAATGATATGCTAATAATTTTTACCAGAAAGCATTAAAAGGCTTTAGCATTCATTCATCAACACAAATAAATGCCTTCAAAACTGTAAACATAGAAAGTTTTCTAAAAGAATATTTAATGAGAGTTCACAGACTCTAATTTACAAACATGCTCACAATGTTAATTCAAAGCATAGCAAAAGCTCAACAATACTGAAGGTTGATTGATACTCTCACGTGCCTCATAGGGCAAGGGGGATAAGCAAATCAATACATATGAGTCTTCTAACAACAAATGATAATCATGAATTGGGAAAAATATAGAGATAACCAATCACCGAATTATATCATGCCCATAACCATTTTCTCAAGGAAAACTATTAATCTTCAAACACACAGATTCAAAGATTGCATAACATATCCCTTCATTGATAATCAACTATTGTATTTGTAGCGTCCTAAAATTGCGACACTTGCAATTTCGACCGCATTTGGGTCTTCACGATGGCGACGCAACACTAAACCTGAATGGAGACCCCGAAACTTGCTCATGACACCAAAAACTGCATTTTTCCAGCACCCTGGCCTGATCCTCCTTGCACCCTGCTGTCCCGAGAGGTGGGACCAGAGCGCCCAGTGCCCTAGTCCTTCAGGACTAGGGCGCCCAGCGCCCTGGTCCCTGGCCCTATTTTGGGCCCGGTCTCCTATGGGACTTCGGGTCTTTTTGTTTGCAAATTGGAAAATAACATTTCCTGGTCGGCCTAAGGTCGGGAAAATCAGTCTTTTAACCCTAATTGGAAAGTATATAAAGTACTTTTCCTCTCTCATTTGGGGGGAGGAGGATAAAAAAAGGTGAAAACGATATTCAAACATTCAAGCATTCAAGCATTCAAGCATTCCTTCAAGCAATTGATCATTCTAAGTCTCCATTCAAGGCTAAGTGTTGCATTCAAGACAAGGATTCAACCATTGAAGAGGAGATCACTTACAACACATTACATGCTACAACATACAACATACACCAAACAACAACATCTATACCTTCGCATATAAGGATACAAACATCCTTACAACAAGGTATTAGTACTTGTTTTACATTACATTTACAGCATTTCTCATTTCTTGGTTAATTCCAAAACCAGGGTTTGACCTAAGGGCAAACCCCTACTCCCTAACCCCCTAATCGTCTTCGCTTTTCTGTGTGTAGGTTGCAGGTACGCAGCTGAAATTGAAGATCTGGAATCCTTGTGCAGAGACGAACAGATCCCCCTTCATTTCGCGGATTTTTCGGAGGACCGTGTGCACGTTGGGCGCCATCGTCCCGTCAACTTTTGCTCAAATTTACAGGACAGCGCCATCTCGACATTTTACTGCTAATTCCAGGTCCGCAGCTTCATCCTATATCCCTAACTCAGTTTATAAGCGAATCTTTCTCACTTTCTATGCATTCCTAGTTCAATCTTTCCATCTACATTCTTTACAAAAGAGGGTATCCTTGCTATCACAACCCTTGAAACTCATATAGAATCCAATCTTGCATTGCGTGGGATTGGATCTTGTGGGTTTCAACCCCTCTTTTGAATGTAAAGTCCCTCCTAAGTGAAAACCATCAACCCTAGTGACTCTCCCTTCTCCCTCCTCAGAGTTGGGGAGGGGAGAACGATTAGGGTTCGATTTTTCCGCTTTACATTTTGGTGAACCTGACGTGAACATCCTTTCTGATTATTCATAGTTAGATCTGAAAATTGGATTCCTTGATTACATTTCCATGTTTGATATTTGGCAAAATTTTAGAGGTTAATTGCATAAAAACCCTAAATTTTCTTTTTAAGTAATTAAACTTGTGAAATGTTTAATTGTTAATGCTTGTTTCAGATCTGCCCTTCTATTACAAATTGTCAATTCATATTTGTGCTTTAATTCTGAAAATTAAGTGGTTAAGTGTCAAAACCCTAATTTTTGAAACCCTCTTGATTCAACCTTTGACTGATAATTTCACTAATCAAAACACCTCCAAATCGGCTGTAACTTTGGATTCCGCAATAAAATCACAATATCTTTCATCCCTGGAAATTTGGAAAAAAGTTGCGAGGACCGTGTGCACTCCGAGCGCCATCGTCCCCGACATTTTTTCCGAAATTTCGGGAGCGAGATCTTACTGTATTTTCCTGCTAAAATCCAGAATTTTGGCTGATTTTATCAATTTTAACACCTTCAAAATTACAGTCAAAGTTGGTCTAGTGATTGCTTGGATTGAGGCTTCTAATCATTCAAAAATTGTTGAAATTGAAATTTGTGTCAAAATTGTGTTTCTTACAGTCCTAAATCTGAAAAGTGTGTTAGCATTCATTCGAAATTTCAGTGATTTATTCAAATTTTTGCAATTTGTGACTTTTGAAATTAAGTGCTTAATTACAACAACTTTGATTTCCGCTTTTAAAATTGAATTTTGCATGAAATTGAGTCAATTTTCAAATTTCAAAACTTGCATTTCTTTTGGTATTCCCTCTAAAATCATAAAATTCAAAATTTCAGTTTCCCTCTCTTTTTCAAAATTCAAATTTTGCATTTTTCGACAATCTTGGTAGGGTTCAATTTTAAGATTGCAACTTTAATTTGGCCTATCTACAGATCGTAAAATCACTCAATTTTTTCAGGTTAGCTGTAAAATCATCATAACTTTCATCCCTGCAAATTTCGAAAAAAGTTGCGAGGACCGTGTGCACCCCGAGCGCCACGGTCCCGGACATTTTTTCCGAAATTTCGGGAGATTGTCCTGATTGTATTTAACAGCTTAAATCTAGAAGATTGGCTGGTTTTACTGAAATTTGCTACCTCTAAAAATTCAAAATCTTCTCTCTCTCTAGTGCATGAGTTTTACAACAATAAGCCCTACTTACACTATTCCCGTTAGAGGAAGCCTTAGAATTAAGTCCTTCCAAGGTTTAATTACTGAGGAGATGGAACCTAATTTGAATGGCCTTTTTAACGAGGACATGGGTAATTCCTCTAATCCTCTTAATGATGAAGAAGCTCTCCATGAGGTTTCTGTAGAACAACTTTCAAAATTGGATAACCAATTTGACGATTTTCGACAATGGATGTCTCAAGAATACCCTGATAGTCAAGCTCTTCCCTTAATTGAGGGTCTAAAACGTATGCTTCAAAGTGATAAGAATGGAATTGATATTTTGCGTGGTATTGCACACATTGTGGATTCAAATGTGATGCCTATGAAAAGTTGTGCCGAAACTTTGGGTTATACACAACCTCCTACTCAAGTCAATCATTCTATTCCTTTGACGACTCCTATTGCTAGTATACCTACTTTTACATCAAACATAATGACTACTTCAACACAAGATATTCCTCCTATGATCACTAGTCATGGGGGCAATCCCTCTTCTTCAATCAACCCTCTTCCTTCATTCATTCCTTCAATAAGTGTTCCTATTACATCTCCACAAATGAACATGACGCAAGGGGGCAATTCATTTAACCATTCCATTCCTCCTTGTAGTGTTCCTCCTTTCCAATCATCTCCTATGACTAATTATCATAGTGTCCCACCACCTTACTCTCTACCTTCTTTCAATAACATAACACCTCCATCACAATCTAACACATCTAATATGAACTCTTCGACTGAAGCGACCATTAACAATCTTGCACAAACTATCTCTTCTTTACAGCAACAAATTGCCTCTATGAATCAATCTAAGTTTAGTGTGCCCACATTTGATGTTGCGAGCCCACTTTCTCTTGACATTGTTCGAGCTATTCCCCCTAAACATGTTGAAATTCCACATTTGGAGCTTTATAATGGTAAGGGTGATCCTTTAACACATGTTAAGACCTTTCAAACAATATGTACTCATTTTTCTTATGACCAAAGGTTGCTTGCAAAACTGTTTACTAGAACATTAAGAGACAAAGCCCTACAATGGTATTGCTCGTTGCCTTCCTATTCTATTACTTCTTTCGAACAACTTGCAAATGCTTTCATTCAACAATTTCAAAACAATATAAGTCCTAAAGTTACTTTGATTGATTTAATGCATTGTAAACAAGGTGTTAAAGAAAAAGTGACTGATTTCATTGGTAGATATAAGCATTTGTATGCTCAAATTTCTTTTCCAGTGCCTGACAATGATATTCAAAGAATCTTTATTTCTAATTTACAAAAAGACATTAGAGAAAAACTCTTGTTTTCTGAGTTTACTTCTTTCCAACAGTTGTGCGCAACTCTTCACAATTATCAACTAACTGTGAGTCAAATGGAACAATCACATCCTATGACTCCGAGTGATAAGGGTGATAGTAGTCAAAAACCATTTGGGAAGTTTAAACCGAACAGAGAGTCCATTAAATTCAATGAAAACATCATCAACAACAATGTGAATGCAGCATCAGGTGTGTCTCCTATTTCTAAGTTTTTCAAGAAAGAAAGAAAGTTTACTCCTTTGAATGAATCATTGCATAGTATTATGAATAAGTTATTGGAACAAAATGTGCTTACTCTTCCTCCTATAAGGCAAATTGATCCTGCAAAGATAACTTCACCTTACTTTGATAACAAATCTTTTTGTCAATTTCATCGTCAGCCTGGGCATGATACTGAAAAATGTTTTGCTTTAAAGGGGAAGATTCAAGATTTGATTGATAATAATACTATCTCTGTTTCTGGAGTGAATGATAAAGGCAACACATCTGTAGCTCCTCCTAACCAAAATCTTTAGATTTTCACTGATCCATTACCTTCTCATACCTCTAATGCGATTGATACTATTGACTCCTCTGTCTCACCTGATGATCTTGTGTCCATGACTCCGAATGTGATTAACTTTGTAGAGCAGCAGAAAATCCCTAAGGAACCTCCCATCACATTTGATTCCAGTGAAACTATCAGGGCACCTGATGGTCCTTTATATATAGTTGCAAAAGTCAAGAACACACCTTGTCGTGGAGTGCTTATTGATCCTTCTTGTATAGTTAATGTCATTACTGAAGAATTTCTTTTTACTTTGCAATTGAATCAAGTTATCTATGACAAAACAGATGTGGTTGTGAAACTATTTGATGCATTTTCTTCTCCTGCAATTGGTTCTATTACATTACCTATTGAGGTCTGTAACAAATCCCTTGATGTGAACTTTTCTATTATTCCATCTTCCGAACAATTTCGTGTGAAGCTTGGCTATCCTTGGCTATCTTCCATGAAAGCTATTGCTTCTCCTATTCACAAGTGTTTGAAATTTCCCCATAAGGGTGAATTTGTTACTGTCAATCATAGTCTCTTTAAACCAGCTGAAAGAACTTCTAGCGTTCCTCTTGATTACTTTTGGCCTAAACAATTCCAATCTCTTCCTCCGTGAAGTGATCATCTTTTTAAATCTTATCAAAAGTGGAAAACAGATATGATCCTATCTCTAAGTGAACCTAGAACACCCAAACTTGACATTCCTATCATTCTTGAGAAGGAAGTTCTTCCTTTGAAAGATAAAACTTATGTCTTTCCTCAAGAAGATTCCCAACCCATCCCTATGGATGTGACTATGCCTATGATTAATAAACTTCCTAAAAGTAGACCTATCCCTCCTCGTCATGATGGACTTGGTCTCCTTCCAAAACCAAATAATCCTCCTTTATATGGAGCAGTTCCTCCTCCTTCCTCTTATGGAGAGAAGAGACCTTCCTCTTCTCCTATTGTTCAACCTAAGAGACCACAACCTAAACACCCAAGTGATAAGGATGAGAACATTCCTCCTCCTCAATCTTCTCAACTTCCTACTAAGACTAGACGAAATCGTTCTGCACGTGAACGCCGACGAAAGCATCGTCTTAGAACTCAAACTTTGCAATCCCCAAAAACACCTTCAACAAGCATTATTCCATTTTCTCCTCAGCCGATGATTGAGCCGAAATCTCCTAAACATAAGATGCATGATGGTCTTGATCCTGTACGAGTTAAAGATCCTATTTTTATAAATCTTGATGATGATATAGATGAAAATGTTATTCATGATGAAAATGCTACTTCTCCTGTTCATTCTGATAGTGAATATGAACTTGTTGATATTGATAACCATTTATCTAATGAATTTTCTAAAGCACTTATCCTAGCTCCTAGACAAGAACACAGCGGCTTGGGATATGAACATAGCCCTTGTTTGGATCTTGTGATAGCTCCATCTGCTGTGTTGGATGTTCCTCCTCTAGCGTGTTCCCTGCCTTCCTGAAACATTGATCAGCAAGATTGGGGGGTAGATGACGTGCTAGACTAGTTTCATTAGCATAGCAGATTCTCTCCTCCTCTCTTTTGTTACTTCTTCTATGTGTTATTATCATTCTTCTATTTGTTGTCCTTAGTGTTGTCTACTTGAGGACGATGCAAAGCATTGAGATCTCTTGATCTCTCTCATGTTGACTCAAAAGACACATGTGTTCCCTTCTTCTAGGTGACCTTCCTTGATTGGGGAATGAAGAACAATTATGCATACATACATATGATATACATGAATTATCATATAGCATACTGACCCCGAGGAAAGCGAAGTCACCTCGTGCTTCGTGTTTTGTGTCTATTATCCTTGGGCTTATCTCACACTTGGGGGCTAAATCCTTGTGATAACGTGCTCCTTTCCCTTTTTCATTTTCTTATATGTATCACTACCTTAAAGCAATCACCCCCGGTGAGGCGTGTGCGATCACTTTAACGTAGGGGGGCATACATCCCGTTCATATCTTTTCAAGATACTTGAAAATTTCTTGACAAATTTAGCTTTGCCTTGAAAATTTTTGATATCTTTCTTGCATGACTCATAGTGAGGGAACCTTACAACTGATAGTCATGGTTCTCCCTCGTGATCTTCCCTTTTACTTTGTCAATCAAAGTCGTAAGATCCTTAGTCCATTGGGGGCTTGGTGTATCTTGCCTCCTTGACGTGGTGAAAGTTTTTCAATGTTGTTTCCTTGTACTTTACCGGAAGTATGAGCGTACGCTTATACTCCCGCTAAAGTGGGGGCTAAATGTAGCGTCCTAAAATTGCGACACTTGCAATTTTGACCGCATTTGGGTCTTCACGATGGCGACGCAACACTAAACCTGAATGGAGACCCCGAAACTTGCTCATGACACCAAAAACTGCATTTTTCCAGCACCCTGGCCTGATCCTCCTTGCACCCTGCTATCTCGGGAGGTGGGACCAGAGCGCCCAGCACCCTGGTCCTTCAGGACCAGGGCGCCCAGCGCCCTGGTCCCTGGCCCTATTTTGGGCCCGGTCTCCTATGGGACTTCAGGTCTTTTTGTTTGCAAATTGGAAAATAACATTTCCTGGTCGGCCTAAGGTCGGGAAAATCAGTCTTTTAACCCTAATTGGCAAGTATATAAACTACTTTTCCTCTCTCATTTGGGGGGAGGAGGATAAAAAAAGGTGAAAACGATATTCAAACATTCAAGCATTCAAGCATTCCTTCAAGCAATTGATCATTCTAAGTCTCCATTCAAGGCTAAGTGTTGCATTCAAGACAAGGATTCAACCATTGAAGAGGAGATCACTTACAACACATTACATTCTACAACATACAACATACAACAAACAACAACATCTATACCTTCGCATATAAGGATACAAACATCCTTACAACAAGGTATTAGTACTTGTTTTACATTACATTTACAACATTTCTCATTTCTTGGTTAATTCCAAAACCGGGGTTTGACCTAAGGGCAAACCCCTAATCCCTAACCCCCCAATCGTCTTCGCTTTTCTGTGTAGGTTGCAGGTACGCGGCTGAAATTGAAGATTTGGAATCCTTGTGCAGAGACGAACAGATCCCCCTTTGTTTCGCGGATTTTTCGGAGGACCGTGTGCACGCCGGGCGCCATCGTCCTGTCAACTTTTGCTCAAATTTGCAGGACAATGTCGTCTCGACATTTTACTACTAATTCCAGGTCCGCAACTTCATCCTATATCCCTAACTCAGTTTATAAGTGAATCTTTCTCACTTTCTATGCATTCCTAGTTCAATCTTTCCATCTACATTCTTTACAAAAGAGGGTATCCTTGCTATCACAACCCTTGAAACTCATATAGAATCCAATCTTGCATTGCGTGGGATTGGATCTTGTGGGTTTCAACCCCTCTTTTGAATGTAAAGTCCCTCCTAAGTGAAAACCATCAACCCTAGTGACTCTCCCTTCTCCCTCCTCGGAGTTGGGGAGGGGAGAACGACTAGGGTTCGATTTTTCCGCTTTACAGTATTTTCAAAAAATTCATATGAGAACCAAAATATTATTTGCTGCTCCTAAAAATCATAGTTTTCATAACCCTTACAAAGACAAGCTTTTTAGCTTAAATAGCCTCCAGGCTCATAGTTTTTACATAACAAAATTACATTTTACTTTAACCAAAGTTAAAGAAATCATTTACTAAAACAGGAAAGAAAAATAAATCAACAGCCACTACAAGGCTGACACCCCGTTCTTGGATTAACTATACTTCCACGGTGGCAGAAGAGGTTGTAGATCTATCCTACTTTGCCACAGAGCCATGCCATTCCAGATGCACCATCGAGAAGTTCAAGATGACTTGGAAATAAGGAAGTCCAATGTGCTGAATCCTTTGCTTCCACACCTCCTTATCCATATTAACTTGTGTCACTTTTTCCTTGTGTACCTCCAAATGATCATAATAGACTATGAGCATTGATTCGATCCTTGCCACCTTTGAGAAGTCATCCGTGGTTAAAGATTTTGTCATCTGAATGGATTGGATTCTTTCTTGAAAAAGCTTAGTCATATCCTTAGCTACCTCAATTATCTTGGCACTGTCTTTCATGAGCTGAATGTCAATGAACTTGAGATCCTTCTGCATCATATCAATCAATTATGTCAATCCTCTAAGCAATTTGGTGTATTCTTCATGACCTTGCTTGATGATCAAGTTGCATCACTCTACATTCTTCCTTGACACATACAATACATTGTCATCCAGGTTCTCTATCGGTTTTTCAGCCAAGAATTTCATCACCCCATATTTTTGTAGATCATTCATTTGTGCAAGGACTGCTACCCATTTGATCCTTTCCTTCTCCCAAGCCACTGTTTCCAGTTCTAGCTCCTTGCTCATATTTTTTGCATCTGTATAAACTTTTACCAGATGAACGATATAATCTGATCCCTGTTGTATTATCAGGTCCAACCATTTATTGAACATTTATGTAACTACCCTATTCATTTGAACCTAGTCTAGCATTTTCTGGTTGGCCTAAGATTTAGGGTCAAATGATACCAGTATCTGTGACAATTGTTGGTGGTTTGGATTGTGGATGGCATTGATATATTCAACCATCTGGGTAACAACTTGCTTCAGTTCTCTTTTGTCTTTTTCATCCTTCCACGTTCTTGAAATTATCATCTTCGTGGATGATTCCAAATGCCTAAAATCCATAGCACGTGAAGCAACTCCTAGATCTATCTTCTCCACTATAAAATCCTCCTCAATAGCTTTGTCTACATCCTTTCCTCAGATTGGTTTGGCTATTTCGGTCGTCCAGTGACCTGTTGCTTCATCTACATCAAGCATTGCCTGTGTTTTGAGTTTCTTTGGCTTTGATGCCTTTCCCAAACATCTGCTAACCATGTCCTCCATTTGGATTGTACCTAGCACCACACTCCATTTCTTTCCAACAACAACTTCCAACCATCTTGGTGCGTTAGTAGACTCCTTAGGTGGTGGAGTTGTCTATATGTCGAGTGATGTGACAATGACCAAGGTGTTCATGGGATCTTGTCAGATTTCCTCTTCCTTTCTTGTGTCCATTTCCTACATCTCAGGCTCATCTTGATCCTTTGGATCCATTTCTTGTTCAAGCTCCTCACTAGGGTCTAGGTCTACAACAACCTATTTCAGAATGGACTCCCTACTCTTCTTTTTACTCCTAGACCAAGTTACTTGAGCATCTGTGAGACTAGATGGTGACCTCTTTGATCTCCTAGGTTCAATTTTCTCAACAATAGGCCTTGGAACACCTAAAACATTACCAATTTCATTAGTGAAAGAAATGGAAGATTGAGTCACAATGTGTGAATCAAGTCTTAGTTCATGCAAGGACATGTGAGGTCCCTCCTTAAACTTTCAGTTTCTCTACCATCTTTCTGTTCTCCTCACAATGTTGAAGGTTCTATCTTGGATACTGTCATCCTCCTTTTTGTTCTAATCAATTTCTGGAATTGGTTTTCCATAAACCTCTGTGTCGAACTCATGATCTAGGATATCTTCCCCTGTATCTACTGATACTCCAGATATATTAATTGGAATCTTCATGGTAACTATTTGCTGCAAAGTGAACCTTGACCATAGTCTTTTCCTTACCTCATATTCATCATTGTAGTTCTCCCAGTAATCCTCCAACTAAGGCTCATGGCAAAAATGACTATCTACATTTAGGTTTTCCATTGCATAACCCCTACTGTCAAACTTTTGCCTTGCCACAAATGGTTGTAGGTTCATCCTTTTGAATTCTAGTTCCAGGTTTAGGGCATCTGATACAGATTTGAAGCTATAGTATCTGAGTTCAATGTGGAATACAACTCCAGACTCACCCTTTGTTCCCAATCTTTTATCAATATAGTCTAGTTGCCTGCTTACCTCTATAAGCACATAACTATCAAAAGCATACCTAGGCAGCTTGAATGGTTGGCCCTCAAAACCACCTACCCGGAGGTAAGCAAACTTGGGAAACTGAATAAAGAAGGTACCATATATGCTCATGAATTCCATTGCTTCAACATACATCCTCTTGTTCGAATTCCCCTGAAGCTCAAAAACAAGTCTTCCCACAAAGACTCCATTCCATCTATCAATCTGTTCAACGTGTCTCTACTATTGTAATAGGGGATAAAAATCATACACCCTCATCCCATCTACCCAAGGTTCATTAGGGAGACCAAGCCAATCCCTTGTACAAGCTAGTATTTAGAAAAGATAAGAAGACATATAAAAACCTGTCATTCCCACAAAATTACTCAACCCTTCATGAAGTCTCTTTGTAGTTACTTGAGACCAATCAAGATACCTGTCACCAGATAACACCACTTGGATGAAAAATTACATCCAATATCCCCAATAGAAAGAATGTGAGTTTCCCTTCACCCTGTTTAGAATTATCACAATATCTCACACTTCTATGATGAAGTGCTCTCTCGTCAGGGGTTTTGGCAGTCGTTACCATCCTTTTTGAACTTTACGGAGCCAATTCCTAGCAACCACACTCCTATACTTATTCTTCTTTTCCGAGAAGTAGGCATATGAGTTCCCAATAGTCCAGTCCTCATATTCGTCCTTGTGTGTAATTCCCATTGTTGCCATTATTGTTTCTCTATTGATATTGACCAACAGCTCACCATTACTAGTTTTGATGCATCTGTTCTCTGTGTCATATTGGTTCATGCAAGCCATCACTAAATACGGACACAATCTGACAAGCAGGAACACAACAGCTTCCACAAGACCACTTTTCACTATTTTCTCCATTGATGAACCGGTTTGAGGGTTCTTGTCTCTTTCTAGGAAATCCCCTAAATCTACATGAACCAAGTAGGTGTCTTCAAGCTCTGGTAAAATACTCACTAGACATGAGGTTCGACCAAGCTTCAACAGTATTGGCCTCATACTGCCTATCTATACTTCTAACCAAGAAATTCTAAAACAAGGTAGAATCCTACTCCAACAATTTAGAGATTTTTCTTTCTATACTGATAAATCTTCAGAACTTAAAGAAACACATCTTAGGAAGAATCATCTGAACTTACCCATTACCACCATGAAAATTGGAAATTCCTCAGGAAATTAGAGCTGGTTTTAACTTCGGTGCCTCCAATTTGCTCAAGTATGGTAGCAACAACCTTCTCAACTATGGAAATAAATTCATACATTTCCTTCAATCAGACGGGAAAATATCTATAAAGCCACACACTCTTCATCATGATTTACCCAAGCATGTGAAGTAATGGTGAAATGACTAAAATATGACACCTTAATTATCCATCACTTCCGCACAAGTAGTCCGATGCACTCATGATTACTTTCCATATTTAGAATTTTAAACTACTAAAAAGAGAATATTCCTTCTTGTCACGCCGCTTTCATTTCTATCCAAAAATCCTTAGAGTTAGTTTTGAAATGAACACATGAACCTTGAACCATTTGACAAAAAGTTCAATGGTTGAAGTTCATTTAAGAAATATAACAGTGAGTGAGTGGTGCACAAGAACACCGGGAATGCGTGACAACAATGACTATTAAATGTGAACCTTGAACCCTTTGAATCACTTGAGATTTGGTTCAAGGTTCAAGACCGCAAATCAACTTGAAACATATGGACCACGCTCGTTATACAATGATACATTGCTGCGACTCACAAAGGCATTTTGAACCTTGAACCATTTAACAAAAAGTTCAATGGATTCAAAACTTCAAGATGAAAAACAAAAGTGCACTTGCTCACATGACGACAAAGACCACAAATGAATCTCTTCTAAATGTGCTTTGAACCTTGAACTTTTTGAACTTTTTAGAAAGAGTTCAATGGTTCAAATATGAAGGAAAACAAATGACCCAACAAAAGTAAAGGCACAAAAAAGCAACCCGCAAGTATGAACACTCAAAAGAGAAAATTGTAGGGGGACTAACAACTTCATACCCTACTAAGTCCAAATCTCGGTAACATGTCTAGATCCCAGTAACGTGTATATGCAAGCTAGTAAGGAATAGAACCCGACTAAGGAAATCTTTTGGTCCCAATTATGTCTTCATGGATTTTGGTGGTAACGTGTGATGGCCGGCATGGTCATTGGATTTATTTTTTATTTTCATTATGTTTTGACAACCAACTTGTTTATATTTCTTATTGAAGCCGACATGGTTAAGCTAGAAGGATATTTAAGAATATCACCTTAGCGATAGATCATATGTGTTAGATTGTATGTGAGCTTTTGATTGCGATTATTTAGTGTGTTTTGGTATGTGATTGGAAGCAACTATGTGCAGTTAACCGGTAGCAGAACAGAGTATCAAAGAATGAGAATATAGAGAAGGATATCTAAGCATTCACCAGAACTTATCCAACATGGTCAAATGCTATTTATAAGTTCATTTTCATTTTTAAACACTTGTAAGTGTTTAGTAAGTTAGTGAGACTTCCTATATTGTGTGTTTGAGTAGTGAAATCTAGGCAGTTGGCCTTTCTACATGTGCAGACCCTCTTATGTAATATTTTTAGACCTTGATAAAGTATATAGATATTGTGGGTATCAGCCCCAATGTGGTTTTTCCCTTTGCAGGGTTATACACATATAAATATTGGTATTATGGTATTGTCTTTCATTGTGTTATTTTATGTATTCATTCTAATTTTATTTAATGTTAACCGGTTAATAAGGAATAAGTTCAAAACAAACTTTATCGGTAGAACACTGATTCAGCCCCCCCCCCCCCCTCTCAGTGTTCTTGGATTCCAACATGAATGACTTGGAGAGAACGAGTGAGACTAAGGATGAGAAATAAAACTCAGATCATAGGTCCCCTTCCCTAGTCAATTACGAAGATGATGAGATGGTGTCGTGCTCTCAAAACTCTCCAATTGAAAAGGAAGAGACTAGTGTTACCCAGTTAAAAAGCTAGATTATTGACCTCCAAGTTAAAGTCATGAATCTTGAATCCAAAGTGGAAGAGTACCGAAAGGGTTATAGAAATATGGGGGATGCTTTGAATTATCTATATGTTATCACTGATAGAGGTATGTGAAAGGTGGATATGGAATTTGTGTCAAGCTAGAGAAAAATGAAGAGAAACAAAAGAAAATTGCAAGGCAAGGACAATGTAGGAATGTGAACAGAATGAGGAATTGGGCCAAGAGGCATGGCAGGAGCAAATGAAAATGTTTCTCATAAACTAGAACCTCCTTAGTGATAATTAGACTCCTGCCTAGGTGGTGTGACTATGATGATGTTTTTGGCTATGTTTAAAGTTTTAGATAATTATGACCTAGTTTTAGTTTTTGGCTTATGATGTGAAATTTTAGTTTTTTGGAATTATGGTTTACAGGACCTATGAGCCCCCTAACAATTTTACTTATTTTTATATTGGTGTCTATAATTATCATTATAAACTACTTTGATTAATTATCTGCTAGTTTAGTTATCTTTATGGTAGGTTTATTATGGAGGCTAATTAAGCCGGTATGCTTTTTAATACTTCTAAAAGCTAGCTTTTTGTTTTTTTCTGGGTACCTATCTATGTGATGTCTGAGGCTATTTTTCTATTCTTTGTTGTTTCTATTTTGTAAGGGTTCAGGGCGCTTGCCCTGCTAAATTAATAAAAAATAATTGATACTATAAAAATGTATCCATGACATAATTTTTTTTTGCACATAAAAGTAGCATATATAAGAGTACCAAAACCAATTTTGAGTAGGTATTAAAGATTAAATTTGTACTATCATATAACCATGTAACCAAATAATAAAATAGAAGATGATTAATTCATATACCTGGTTAAGAATATAACCTAAAAAGGTTGTGTCGATCATTTTGATTGCTTGGGTTCTCTTTTGAGTCTTCATGGGTTGCAACAATCCCAACCATAAGAATTGTTGCCCTATTAACACAATCCATGTGGACACAATAAACTATTTAAGGAAAAACCTATAAATGGTGATAGATATAATATTGAAAGGTAACTATCTTTATTAAAGCTCATCTATAAAGAGGCTTTGTTGTATCTCATACTACACCATGAGTCTATCCTCATCACAATAGGGTTAGTTACAAGTTAAGTGTGTAGAATGTATGCAGGTAAAGGATGACTCACTCCTATCCTATTATAATGCATCCCAATAAAAAAATGTGTGTATTGTGCACTACAATATGGGTCCCATTCTTTTATCGATCTCCTATACCAACAAATATTGAACACACCGCAAAAATAAGAGGAGGGCGAATCAGTCCACAATACTAATAATACTTAGTTTCGAATATTTAAATTTTAAATATCAACTATATAACCACAATATTATTAAATCATGAAAAGACAAAGCACATCAAACATACAAACACCATATTTATGTGGAAAACCAATGCAGGGAAAACCCATAGTGAGAATCACACTCACAATATGAATATAATTAATTACAATGTTGCCTCTAGAACCTACTATTCCTAAGAGGACTTGCAAAAATAAGGTGAACAACCTTAGGGAATGATATAGATAACTTGCAGAGTTGAAACACATTATCTTAGAGCAAGATACAAAAAATGCCAAGAGACTCACTGTCTTTGGGAAAAGAAAGGAATAGCCAAATTGAAATGAACAAGATCTCCTCATCATGAAATTCTTCTTAAACCACTATGTCAAGTGACCAAGACCATGGAAAACACATATGACTTCAAACTCTATCTCAAAACATCGTCATATAGAAGATATTATCATCAAATCTTTTCATAATCGATTTTTGCACAACTCCAACATCAAATATACTTGCAAAAAAATAACTTTTGTTTCTTTTCAATTCATACTCCTCCCATACATTCAATCATATATACACACTCATTTTTATATAAGATTAATCATTAAAACCCTTAACTAGGTCAACTGGATATAGAATAAATAATATTACATGAATTTGGCCAGTTAGACCTAAAATATTAATTTTGGTCCACCCCAAGAGATTGTGAGGACACAAAAAAATTGCAACATGGTGCATCATTTCCAAATGATTCCAATGAATTGCACATGTTAGCACGTTTCCCAAAGTTGGCATCAATTGAAACATATAGGTAAACATTAGAACATGTTAACTAGTCAACCCAAAAATAGACCTCTACAAATTACACAATGAGGATCTCCTAATGTCATGTTTGTACACAAAGATTTAACCAAAATCATCTTGAAAATGAAACCTGTACCAAAGGAATGTGATCCAAGTATGATACATTACCACAACCAACCAAAAACCAGACCAAATGACAACATATAATTTGAAAAATCATAACTTTGTTGGTATTTGGAGGAATTTATTATGTGTTGCATTGATGTTTTGTCATTGATGGCAACACTGGTTATTTTGGTTGTTTACTGGTTTCTGGTTCGTTCCGATAGAGTGGTTGGATTATGATATTGATCCAGTATGATCCGGTATGCTTTGGTTTATGGGTAAAAGTACAAAGTCATGTCACACTTTTATAAATGAAATGGTCAATGCTGATTCAAATTTTTAAAGTAAATTAATAGAAACTAAAATATATGTTTTGAATTTTGTAATGATGTAAACTAATAAACTTTATATTCTTTTGTCTATTTTATGTTTGTAATTTTAACAAAATTTTAAAATATTATTTGAAAGTAATTTTTTATAAAGTAAACACTATAATTTAGTTGTTGATAAAATGCTGAAATTGAAGTTACACAAGCCACCACACTTTAATTAGTAAATTTTAACCTTTTTTTAATCAATTTTTTTGTTTATATTGATAACTTGAAACTTTAGTGCATGGATATATTTTTTTACTATTTTTTATAAATATATATTTTCTAATAAATTTAAAAAGTTGCGTGTGCTGAAATATAATTCTTTCCAATTCCCACCAACTTTTTCTTAATTATTTATCCAAATTAGAAAAGAATTATATCATCTTGACATAGATTCCTTTCTCTATTGCATCATATTTTTTTCAAATATTTTTTTAAAATATTAGTATTTTTCCTTGACAAGATAATCATCCTTATATTTTAGTGCTGATAACCTACTTTCAATAAAAATAAAATATAAAATATAAAAAAATAATTAAACTATTAAAAGATATATATTTTGGAAAATTCACTTATAGATCTATAAAAGGGTAATTTTACATTTCAAAAAAAATATTATTTATAAGAGGAGGAGTTGTTGAAACATTGAGTTTTTTTATTTTTAATTATTTTTTGGTAATTAGACCCAAAGTGGTATAAAATATATATTTAGTAGACACTTCCAATTGGAAAAGTCGTGGTCCATATATAACTTAGCTATAATGAATCAATATAGATGATATGTTTGACTAAAATTAATTTTTAGTTAGAATTACTTAAATTCACTTGTGTTGATAAGTTAGCCTGAAATGTGATACCGTTTTATGCTTTTACCCTTATGGAATTGGTTTAGATCCATCATTCATGCTATTAAGATATGTATCATGATTAGTTGGTTTGAGATTTGATGACTTAGGAGCTATCATTTGTTCTAGTAAGCCTTTTGCTCGTGGGTAAGGGTTTTGCCAATAGAGCTTTGTTGAAGATCTTTTGATGCACATGATAAGTGGTGTTGGTGCAGCTTCTAGATTGTTCTCAGGATGCTGATGGTTATCATGTTCATGTTACAGTTCATCGGTGGTGTTGGATTTGGTTTATGGTGACCTATTTTGGGTCTAGTGTTATCTAGGTTATGGACCAGTTTCTATAATGTGTTGGAGGATGTTCTTGATGCATTACTAGTGAGATTTAATGACTGGTTTACATTGTTTTCAGCCTAAGCTGTCTTGGTTGATCATTAGATTGTGGGTTTATGTTATGAACTTATTGTATTATCTTTTAGGTGGCTGCCCTAATTGTTTAGGTTCCGGGTTGGTATAAATATGATGCAAGATCTCTTTGTAGATCATAGGTCAAGGTTATGGGATGATCTATGTGTGAATAATATTGTAATCATATGCAAAAGGATTGGTCAAACATAGGTGATCAAATTGGGTTTGTAAGAGAGGTTTAAGACCTCTAGTATTGAGCTTAACTAGAATTGTACTCATGCATAGGAGATGCTATATTTGTAGTTTACTCTTCTTTTTGGATTGTAGTCTGATGTTTTTGTAGTCCATGAGGCTCCTTTTTGTGATGAGCAGTGCACTCTAGGCTGTTGACTTTCCTGCATGTGTAGGCCCCTCATATTGTAATCACATACTTACTGCAGAAGTATTATCTGACTGTGCATAGGCTTCCCACCATGGTTTTCCCTTTTACCAAGTTTTCCGCTTACAAATATTGGTGTCATGTGTTATGGATGGTAACTATTTTATGATTTATATTTAAATTAATCTGCTATATCTATCATTTTGGCATTTAGTTTATGAATTCTAGTATTGAGTTTGTGTGTTCCAGTAATAAGGTTTTGAATGCTTAAGTTCTATAATCCGGTGACAAATGATTCACCCCCCTCTCAATTGTCCTCTGGTTATTTGAGTTGTCTAACAATTGGTATCAGAGCTTGGTCCTCTCTAAAAAATCTTAACCACTTGAGGAATATCCTATGGCATCTAGCAATTCAAGTTCATCAAATACATTTGCAGCTATTTTTCAGAGAGAAATTCCTAGGCTTGATGGAACAAATTATAGGGTTTGGAAGATTCAGATGGAGACTCACCTAAGATGTCTTGGAAAGTAAATTTGGGAGATCACTGAGAATGGTATTACATCATTTAATATGGCATCTAGAAATCCTCCTCTGGAAAGTCTGGATAAAGAGCTTGAGAATGATTGTAGAGCTAGAGAAGCCCTTTTGTGTGCACTTTGTGATCAACAAATAAAAGGACTAACTGACAAATCAACTGCAAAGGCTATATGGGGAAAATTGGACTCTGAATGGTGAGCCTACTGTTAAAATTTCTAAACTTGATGGTTACCAGGTGAGATATGAAAACCTGAAGATGGAAGAAGATGAAAGGATTACTACTTTTATGGAGAGAGTTAATGAGATTGTTTTGGGAATTCAATGTTATGGTGGATCCTCGAGAAAAGATGAAATAGTTTCTAAAGTACCGAGAGCCTTGTCACCGACTTATAAGATAAAGGATACTGCAATTAATGAGCTTAAAACTATGGCAAACACCTCTATTAATAGGGATACCTTGGTTGGGAAATTATCTGCTTTTGAGCTTGAGGAATTTGGACCTTATGGTGTTGTTAAATCTGAACTTGCTTTTTATGCATCTGCATCATCTACCGGAAAGAGTGATTGGAAAGATTTATACGCAAAGGAACTAGAGGATATGAAGAAAGAAGGTGAGGAGTTTGAGCAACTTGAAGCCTTATTTTCTAGAAGAGTACCTAAAGGACCGACAGTAAGTAAGTATGAAGGAAAATCACCTTTTAAATGCTTTGCATGTAATAGGATATGTCATTTTGCATCTAGATGTCCTGAAAGGAATTCAAGATTTGAAAAAAGAGCTAGAACATCTTTTAGGCCTAACCATGATTATTAGAATAAGCATAAGTAAAAGAGAAACAAAGACAAATCATGTTACTATGCAAATGATGAAGGTGTGATTGATTCTGATGATGAACCAACCCAAGATTTAGCTAGTGGATCTGGCAATGGAAAGGAATGGGTATTTTTGGCTATCAAGGAAGATGATCTGGTACCTAGAGACAAGGCCCTTGCTGCTAAAATTGAAGACAAGGATGAATGGGTAATTCATAGTGGATGTTCACATCATATGATTGGAGATAAAAGGAAGTTATTATCTATGCAAGAATTTGATGGTGGTCTAGTTAGATTTGGAGATGACAATGCATGCATGATCAAGGGAAGAGGAACAATATAATTGGATGGTAAGCATAACACTAATAATGTTTATTATATTGAAGGTTTAAGGCATAATATTTTTAGTGTAGGACAGTTGCTGGATA
The DNA here is from genome assembly GCF_030272615.1 of Cryptomeria japonica. NCBI lineage: Eukaryota > Viridiplantae > Streptophyta > Pinopsida > Cupressales > Cupressaceae > Cryptomeria > Cryptomeria japonica. The sequence goes on along the minus strand of NC_081405.1, from coordinate 313,156,103 downwards.
AGGGATTTCAGTTACAGTTCAAGGATGGAAAATAGAAGATTATCAATAGATCTGTATTGGAAATTACAACTGGTACACACACTAAAGGTAATATCTTTCATTTGAACTCTAGTGATAAGACATGTTTGATTGCACAAATGAATGAGAGTTTTCTATGGCATAAGAGGTTGTGTCACGTGAATTTTGATTGCATTGTGAAGATTAGTTCTACTAAGGCAGTTAGAGATATACCTAAGATTGTAAAGCCCCATAATCCAGTATGTAAGGAATGTCAAATGGGAAAGCAAGTTAGAAGTTCTTTTAAGAGTATACAAGACAAATCTAATGATTTTATTGATCTTATTCATATTGATTTGTGTGGTCCTCCTAGAAACAAAAGTTTTTAGGGTGATAGATATTTCATGCTAATCATTGATGATTATTCTAGAATGATGTGGGTTACTTTTCTAAGGGAGAATTATGAAGCATTTACAAAGTTTAAAATATTTAAATATAAAGTTGAGACAGAGATAGGATTGAAGATTAAATGCTTAAGGTCATATCAGGGTGGAGAATTTACATCCAGTGAATTTAACATGTATTGTGAGAAGAATGGGATAAGGAGACAATTGACTGCACCCCGGACACCTCAGCAAAATGGAGTTGTGGAAAGGAAGATCAGAACTATCATGGATGCAGCTAGAACTATGATGATGGAAGATAATCTGCCTCATGTCTACTAGAGAGAATTTTTAAGCATGATGGTATACATATTCAACAGGGTTCATATCAAAGGAGATACTAGTAAGACACCTTATGGGTTATGGTTTGGTCATACATTGGCAGTTAAGTATTTCAAATACTTTGGTAGAAAATGCTATATCAAAAGAGATGATTCCATTGGAAATTTTGATCCTAGATGTGATGAAGGAATATTTATTGGTTATTCTAATAAAATCAAAGCATATAGATTTTATAACAAAAGATTCCAGAGAATTGTGGAGATCACAAATGTCAAAGTGGATGAGCAGAACAAAAGTCAAATAAGAACTTATGAGAGACAGATGATAGTGGAAATGATCATAATTGAACCGATAGAACCTACACCAGAACAAAATGTTCAACCAATTACCTCGGTAGAATCACAAAATTCAATAGTAACTGAAGATCAGGACATAGGAACATAAAATCAGAAGACTCTTAGGTATGTAAGGTTGAATCATTTTGAAGATCAAATCATTAGAGACAAAAGCAAAGGAGTGATGACAAGAAGAAGGTTGGGAGCTGATGAGGTATGTTTTATTTCTCAAATTGAACCGACATCAGTAATTGAAGCTTGTAAAGATGAATGTTGGATGAAAGATATGGAAGAAGAATTGGATCAGATGGAAAAGAATAATACATGGACTTTAGTTCCCTGGCCTAAAAATAAAAATGTTATTGGAACTAAATGGGTTTTTAAGAAAAAAACTGAATGAGGATGGACAAGTTGTGAGGAATAAAGCTAGATTGGTTTGTAAAGGATATTCTCAGAAGGAAGGAATTGATTATGATGAAACCTTTGCACCAATAGCTAGGATTGAAGCTGTGAGATTGTTTCTTGCTTATGTTGCACATAAGAACTACAAGGTTTATCAAATGGATGTTAAGTGTGCATTTTTTAATGGAGATCTTGAAGAGGAAGTTAATATTGAGCCACTTGATGGATTTTCACTTTCGGTTGAAAAAAATATGGTTTGTAGGTCAAAGAAAGCTTTATATGGATTGAAACAAGCCCCTAGAGCTTGGTATGCAAGACTGGATAAATATCTTTTGAAGCTTGATTTCACTATAGGTAATGCTGACAGTAATTTATATTATAACATCATTGGTGATGGTATACTAATTATTGAGGTCTTTGTTGATGATATCATTTTTGGAGGTGAAGATAAGTTGTGTATGGAATTCTCTAACAATATGAAGAATAAATTTGAGATGTCTATGATTAGAGGTTTGTTATATCTGACTCAGACTAGACTAGATGTAATGAATGTAGTTTGTATTATATCAATATATCAGAGTGATCCTAGAGAAAATCATGAGAGTGTGGTGAAAAGGATTTTTCAGGTATTTGCAGGCAACACTTGAATATGGTTTGTGGTATCCTAAAAATGATGACTTTATATTATGTGCATATATTGATGCAGATTGGGCTGGAGATGTTGATGACTGAAAGAGAACATCCGGTGGAGATTTCTTTCTTGGAAAGAAACTTGTTTCATGGATCAACAAGAAGCAGTAATGCACCTCTTTATCTACTATTGAAGCCGAGTATGTTGCTGCTACTACTAACAGTACCTAGTTTTTATGGATGAAGCAAATGTTGAAGGATATAAAGGTGGATTGTAATGAACTGGTAGTTATTCCCTGTGATAACTCTATTGCTATTGATATATCAAAGAATCTGGTATTTCATTCTAATACAAAGCACATATCTATCAAGTATAACTTTTTAAAGGAGAAGGTGGGAGCAAATGAATTCAGACTAGTTTATGTGAACACCAAAAAGCATATTGCAAATATTTTCACTAAACCTTTTCTTAAAGAATCATTTGAGTACTTCAGAGATAGATTGGGGGTTTCTACCCCTTTGGTAGAGACCTGAGTGATGTTGATTGGCATCAGTATGGTATGCATTATCAGAGTTATTACTCATTCTAGATTGATGTGGTGGTGCTACTACTCAAGGGGGGTAGTCAACTGTAAGATTCAGATGATTTATAATTTTTCTTTGATGTTTATGTCAGATTTCTAGCATTGATGTCAAAGGGGGAGAGATATATGTGAAAAACAGAGCTTAATAGAATATGACTCAAAGGGGGAGTTTGGTTTAGAGCTTCATTTCTATATCATTTTGTGGGAGATTGTTGGTTGTCTTTCATTGGGGGAGACTTGTTTGGAATTTCTTGGGACTTGGATATTTTTCACATCTAGTGTTGCCATCAATGACAAAGGGGAAGATTGTTGGTATTTGGAGAAATTGATTATGTGTTGCATTTATGTTTTTTCATTGATGGCAACACCAGTTGTTTTGGTTGTTTCGCGGTTTTTGATTGGTTCTGGTTGAGTGGCTGGATTATGATATTGATCTAGTATGATCCAATATGCTTTGGTTTGTGGAATTTGTTTGGATATGTCATTCATTCTATTTAGATGTGTATCACAATTATTTGGTTCACGATTTGATGACTCAGGAGCTATCATTTGTTCTAGTAAGCCTTTTGGTCACTGACAAGGGTTTAACCAACAGAGCTTTGTTGAAGATCTTTTGATGTACATGATAAGTGATGTTGGTGTAGCTTATAGATTGTTCTCAGGATACTGATGGTTATCATCTTCATGTTCTAGTTCATTGGTGGTGGTGGATTTGGTTTATGAGGACCTATTTGGGTTCCAGTGTTATCTAGGTTATGGGCTGGTTTCTGTAACATGTTGGATGATGTTCCTAATGCATTACTGGTGGGATTTAATGATTGGTTTACATTTTTTTTGGCCTAAGCTGACTTGGTTGATCATTGGATTGTGAGTTTATGTTGCAAACTTATTGTATTATCTTTTAGGTGGTCTACCTAATTGTATAGGTCCTGACTAGGTATAAATATGATGTAAGATCTCTTTGTAGATCATAGGTCAAGGTAATGGGATGATCTGTGTGTGAGTAATGTTGTAATCATATGCAGAAGGTTTTGTCAATCATAGGTGATCGAATTGGGTTTGTAAGAGAGGTTTAAGGCCTCCATTATTGAGCTTAACCAAAAATGTACTCAGGCATAGGAGATGCTATCTTTGTAGTTCACTCTTCTTTACAAATTGTAGTCCAATGTTTTTGTAGTCAGCATGGCTCCTTTTTGTGATGAGAAGTGCACTCTAGGCTGTTATCCTTCCTGCATTTTCATGTTCAGGCCCCTCATATTGTAATCGCATACTTACTACAGAAGTATTATCTGATTGTGGGTAGGCTTCCCACTGTGGTTTTTCCCTTTACTGGGTTTTCCATGTACAAATCTTGGTGTCATGTGTTATGGATGAATGGTAACTATTATGTGATTTATGATTATGTTTAATTGCTATCTCTATCATTTTGGTATTTGGTTTATGCATTTCAGTATTGAGTTTATGTGTTCTGGTAATAAGGTTTTGAATTCTTAAAGTTCTGTAATCCAGTGACAACTAATTCACTGCCCCTCTCAGTTGTCCTCTAGTTATTTGAGTTGTCTAACAAGCTCCACTTGCTAGTCAAAACATCATCTAGAAATAGAATTGGAACACTACACAAACCATGTGAACATGTACTCTAAACCACATCACTTGGTTCCACATATCCAGAAGACACCAAGAATTCTTTGAACCTCTTCTAATAAATATCCTTATTGTTAGAGACAATAAAAACTAATTTAACTATTTGATAAACAAAGGACCTACAAATCTAGTGTTGCAATATGCATAAAACACAAACATTATATCCAAAACTATAGCAAATAGTCTTCACATCAAAGAGGAATGCAAGACATTATTCTATAGGGACATTAAAAAATATTTTATATATAAATAATATTTTTTGGATGCCAAAAATTCCACTACACAATCATTTTTGAAACAATTAAACATCTCCAAAAGATAACTCAGCAATACCAAAACACATAAATACTCTTTCTTGCATATTGAAACATCCACTACAACATCCTTTTAGAAACACTTCAAAATATCCATAAGACAAATCAACAATACTAGAACACTCACAAAGTGACATCAATGATAACACAAGATAGGTTGACATGAATGACAACACAACACAATAACTTAGGTTTCCAACAACAAAGACGGTGGAGAGTATGGGTCAATATGAATTGGTCAACTAGGTAAAGGATTCGATGTATCACATAATACAATAGGGTCTAGCCTTCAAACCAATGGTCATATGAGCTTAAGAGAGAATACCCAAGTAGTGAATCATCTATAGTTTACCGACACATATTCTATCATCCTAGGAAGAGGTTACCTCTGACATATATCACCTTGTGATATTATTGATATAGTAAGCTATCTTCTTCTCAATCTAGGTACTACATAGCATTGCTGACCCCTATGCTATAGGTGGCTACCAACATACCCTCCTAGTATAATGGTTATCTCTAGTTATCGCTACCCACATGATAAGGTAATTACTAATTGTGATGGTTGAAAAATGGGATAAGACAACTAGGTTGAGAATCCTCTCTTCCAATCACATTAGAATACAAAGCCACCAAGAGATGAATATAATTGACTAACCCTTTATCCGAGTGAATCAATTTAGTATCTATGCTCTTAGGGATTCTATTATTTTGTTGCTTGGATGATGTCAATTGGAATGATACAAAAGGATAGGGTTTTATGTTTCAATATAAAAATAACCATGAGAGAAGTTTATAAGACACACATTAGATGTACAAAGGAAATGGGAAGAGTACAGTGCACTTTTGATCCAAACCTGGGCTATTTTTGTTGAGATTGAGAAGCTGGTTGAGATTTTTGATCTAGGTTCCTTGAGGTGTGTCCTAACTCTGGGTGAAACATGAGCTAATTTTGAGGGGACTATGATTCCTAGGGTCCCTCACTCCTATGACTATGGAACCTTGGGCAACTTTCTCCCTCTAACTAAGGCCAAAACTTGATTCCCACCTCCCTAAATAGTCAACCCCCTATTTTGGTGATTCCCACCTCCATAAATAGTTGATATTGAAATTGGAATTGTGTGTGTGCTCTTGAATTTTAAGCATGTCTAAGATTGCTATGAGATAAATTTGCATAAAAGTGGTCTAGATATCTACTTAAATGTGTTAGAGTAAAACCCTTAATAATATTGAAAATGAGATTACATGAATCACATAGCATGAAATAATGAAATTTAGATCTTAAAGCTTGTATATAGAAATATGACAATGACATGAACTCATACACACCCAAAGGGAGAGGTACAAGCCAATCATCAGTTGGTAATTACTTATTATCCTTCAACATCTCTTGAAGCTTCCATGTTGATGAAAAGATATGGAATAAATTCATGATGTTTGTTGATTTCCTTTGATTTGTATATCTTCATGATCTTCACCTTATAAGATTTATCTAAATTGTAGAGCTAATATTTCACAATTGTTTACCTCCAAAAATGAGATGAGATAACTTTCCTTTATACCTCACCATGAATTTTGGGGTCAAAAACTTAGAGCAGGCCTATATGGGCAAAGATTTATCACTTGACCAAGTTGGTCCCATTTTGTGGTTCAAATTTGAGCCAAAAATTGTGGAGTAGGTCAATCTGATCGGTATGCTCCCTCCAATTCTCACCTAAATTTAAACCCTAGGCCCAAAATGCCAAGGAGAGACTAGGATTAAATGTAAATTGGGTTATGATGTCAGGGTAAGATATTGAAGGCCACATATGTTAAAATAGGACCTATCTAGGTAAGAATAAATTAGGAGGTGAAATATTTAGAGGGAACTTCTATGATTAAGGGCCCATATAATATTTTATTAAGATTTGAATTAGGAGAGGACTAATATCTTTAAATTAATCATCAAATAAGTGTATAATGAAATCCTATAATGAATACTAGAATGACAAACAGTAAAATGAGTGCTAAAAACGTGTGGATTTGGACACCCTATGAAAGGTGTACAATTTATTATGCTACATGTAGCCCCAACTTTAGTGATCATATGATACTACATGCATATGCAAGCTAAAGTACAAAAAGTAAATGGTGAAAAAGGATATTGCCAAGGGTGTTGAATGAATCGTGAGTGTATCAATACCTACAATACAGTGTTAGGAACCACATTATATAAAAAAAGAAAATTATTTTTTAAATAAAATATCACCCAAATATTACTAAAGATGATGGAATTTGAGGGTATCTATATGACCCCTATTTTTCATTGCTAATTAGGAGGCAAAAACATGGTCTCATGTTTACCACTTTGAATATTGACCAGTGTATAATAAAAAATGCTACCAATAAGGTTTGAAAACAATTGAAAACTGCTCATAAGTAATTTGGAAAGACAAAGAAATGAATCATGATCTCAATACAACAAATAGTGTGAAAATTGGAGTTCTCTAGCTTGAGATGTGAAAGATTTACTAAAACAAGGTAAAGAAAGGAAAATTACAGTTTTAGAAAAACATACTTTATAGTAGTGACAAAGTCAATATTCTCTTGTCCTATTAAGATTTTATTTATTTGTGTAGAGAGGGGTCCAAGAGGATGTCGAGGAGACAATTGAATAAGTTGGTGAAGATCAAGATTATGTGGCAATCCATCGAGGATGGATTTTAGCCACACGAGGTAGACCCTATGGCAACCATATGCTAGAGTGGGGTCCATCTACTCAAGTGTTATGGTATCGAGGGTGCTATAGTCCTATTTGGGTTCCTTAGTCCCAGATAGACACCTATGTCCATCTAGGGTGTCATAGTCCCAAATAGGTACCTAGGTCCTTCCAGGGTGCCATCGTCCTAGGAAGAATTATAGAGAACTAAGGAGTTATGATAATTGATGATTTGATTGATATCGATATTGCATATATTATTATATTATTGCAAACATCTCTTAAGATAAAAAATCAAATAGGTGGCCATATTATCTCTAAGTATCTACAAGGGAAGATGCGAGACCTCTCTTCCAAGGATTTGGGTGTCTTAAGGGAGGTTTGTTTGGATTGGACATAATGCTTTCCTATCATGCGATACAATGATGTGATGATAATGGTGCTCATAAAGTGGTGGGATGTAGATGTATCTAATTTTTGTTTGTTGATGAGGGAGATGACAATCACTCTAGAGGATGTATACTGGATCATGAGACTTCCTATTCAAGAAAAGATAGTGAGATATGATGAGAGCTATATAGACATATAGGTGAAACAGGATCAAATATTTTTCTTTATTCCATCCATAATAGGAGAGAGGACTGATAGGATCCCTTAGAGATGCTCCTATATGCTAATGTAGGGGTCCCACTTTTAAGGAGGATCATGTTCGCGATGATTGGCTTAGTCATCACTCCAAATGTGTGGGGTGTATCTCTTTTAGTAGGTCTTGTCCATATGATCTAAAGCATAGAGGATTGTATGGTATTCATGTGGAGATGGAGTATGCTTGCACACCTCTATTATAACTTCAGAAGAAATTTCTATGGAAGGAAAAAGAGCTTGAGAACCTACACATTGTTATAGGTTTGGACATTTGAGCATATAGAATGCACTACGTGAGTGGGATTTACTACAAATATCTCACATATCCATGCAGTGGTTCTTGGAATAGGGGAGACTTTTTGTACTAGAGAGTTATGATGGACTACTATATCTTGAGGATATCATATCGAGAATATATAGATGGGTGTATGCATGGTCAAAGATGGGTAGTGCTTACCTCGCCAATAGGAACAATAACTAGAGATAAAGTCTCAACCAAAAGATTGGTCATTTATTTTGTGTAGTTATTATCTCCATGACTGAAGTTCATTTACTTGTCAACCCACGGATGTAATACTTGAAATGGGTCTGCACTATATATGCACTAAGTTCATGCAATAGTTATTCTGCACTAAGTTCATGCGATAACTAAATCTATTTGAAATAAACAAGCGAGAAACATAACAACTGAATGACTACAGGAAAGCTTAACATTAATAGAATATTCTAATTAAATAACTGTTAACTAAGTTCAGAGCTGACAAACAGGAATTACTCTATCTGCTTTGGCTGCAGGAATAGTCACGGGATCTGGTTCCAGTGGTTGTTGGAACAGTCAATCTCTAGAACATCTACTATAGCAAAAGGGAAACTAAATTTAACAAACACACATGAATACTCACCAAGTGGGCCCCCTTAGATGAGTGTATCTAGACTTCAAAGATAATTCTATATACTTAGAATAATATCACTTTTATTCATTTCAAAAGTTGATACAAAACATAAAATGAAAGAAATGCTTCAAGTTCTAAAAAAGCTATCTAATTCTGTCTCTAACCCCTTTCAAACCTCTGAGAAGAGGTGTAGGCTTTTATTTATAATAAAGTTATAAAAAAATCCTACTATCTAGATCACGCCAATAAAATGAGGAAAAAAATATTTATGACTGCAACAAAAGAAGTTAATCCACAGAAAACGTGGAACTTGGCTAAATTGTAGCCAAGAATATAGAATGGTGGTGTTACAAGATTGATGTTTCTTGAAGACAAACAAAAATGAACCTGGAAGTGCCTTTCTATTCCTTTGTAAATTATTATTCACACCATCATCTCTATTGTTTTGAATATTTAACTGCCCTTGAATGTCTCCAACTACTTTTATGATGTGATTCAACATCTGGCTTGCAATAACCGCTTCTGCAAAATCTCATTTATTCCTACAAGTAAAAGATAGAACATACAAGCACACACACATACATATATATATCTATTTTCATTAATCATAAAACTTATACATTCACACATGATATTACCTATGATAATCTGCATGGCAATAGGAATAATAGGTCAAAACAATACTGGATTTAATGGGTTTAGTTATCATCTAGAATGCACATAGTCAAAATTTAATACATCACATGACTCAAACACTATCTTGATATGCAAATTAAAACATGGAAAAACTTATTAGTTATAGGAATAAAAGAGCTAATATCTCAGCTCATCATGCCCCCCAACTTAAGGTCTTGCTGATCCTTGAGCAAGATGAAATTTTTTTATCTGGGCACTGACTCTTAAATCACCTATGGCTCCCTATCTTGTTCCTTTTGTAGCCAAGTTCCAATAGAACCCATTCATCTTGTCTAGTCTAGTCCATCTGGCTTCCTTTGTGGCCTCTTCATATGGTTTGTCTATAACCCTGCATCCCATCAATGGCCACATAAGGATAAGTGGCTAAAATATCAAGGGTAGCTAGTTATTACTTTTTGTCCTACCCAAGTGGATATACTTGGGAGATCTTTGTGTGGATGCATGATAATTAGGTAGTGAATGGGGTTCACCCTTCTTTAGGTCTTTTGGGAGATTATTCCAGCATTGAACCAAACATTCAACTGCAACTTTATTTTCATTTTTAGCCAAATGCTCATATTCCCGGAATGCTTCCTCTCTCAATGGTAAAACTTGGCTTCTGACATCAGGTCTTGTTAACAACTTCTGCTAGTCATAGTACATATGTTGTGGTTTTTTGGCTTCATCTGTGAGTGGCAATGGGCAATCAAACTCCAAATTTTTGTATGTTCTAGCTTGTGTCCCCATACTGATTTCATTTTGTATCCATGACATCAATGATTTTAATTGAATGTCACCAATGTATAATAAGGGATTCCATTTGTTGTTAGAAGCCACAACAAAATTATGCAAATAAAATTCACATAACAAATTCCTAACTGTAATACCCTAAAAATGGTTACCTACACCATAGGCCCCTAATCTCGACAACATCACCAAGGTCCTAACCAAAGGCAATTAAATAAACTTTGAGCACCTAATAAATTAATTCTTCAATCATTAATGTTACATGACAAGTAAATCACTCTATATTTATTAAATCATTCCAAGTAAATCATTTTGATGAATTATCCTATTTACTTAGTTAAATATCCTAGCATATTTAATTAATAAATAAATTTACCATTTAATCATAAAAACAAAAAGGAATTAATTTCCAAAAATGAATTTATTACAAAAAGAGGAATTAATTTGCAAAAGAAAGAGTTAAATTGAAAACAAAAGAAAAGAATTAAATTGAGAGAAGAAAACAAACTTAAGATATATATTTTTCTAAAATTGAGATAACTTGAGAAATTAAAAAAACAATTAAATTGAATTAATCATTTTCTCTAAGATTAAAACTCAAAGCTTTTCTTGAGAAAAGAGGTTCAGTTGCATTAAAAAGGATTTTTCTAAATAAAAATCTTGAACAAATTAAAGAAAAGTGCATGGAATCACCTATTTTTATCTCAAGTGCATGGAATCAACTAAATTTATCTCCAATGCAAACTTAGACTTATAATCTGAATGCATTCAATCAAGCTATAATTAGAATATATCTCAAGATTAACTTAATCTGATCTCTCAATTATTTCAATTATCCTGAAACGTGCTTTTTATTGAGGAATATCAACCACTCATTGTTAATCGATCTTAACCGTTGGTCTCTCTTTTCAATCTCTATAAATTCAACTTTCATCTCTCATTCAAAACACCCTAGAGATTTATTGTTATTATGCATTTTTTTCTCTAGAGTCATTGAAGATATTGTGCTTTTGAGATTATTGCATCTTAGTTTAGCTTTTTGCATATTTGGTTTAATTATGATTCCTTGAATTCATTTAGCTTAATCTTCATTCATCTAGCTTAATCTTGCATCCATTTAGCTTATTCTTATGCTCATATAGATTAAATCCTTCATCTTGGTGTAGTCTAGTCACTGGTATTGCTAAGACAAATTTGAGAGCAAGTCTATACTCACATCTTTTAGAAGGAAATAGGTCGATTTGTTATGGTTTTCATATTCATGATTATATCTATCTAACCATACATGCAATGACTTAATTGAAGTGTTGTGTCTTACAGCTTACAAACTTTATCCACTTTTCACACACACATTTTTGGTGCCCACCATGGGGCAAGAGACTACATCTTTTGGTCTCACAAACAATTCTATTTTTTCAGATTTATTTTTTGAATTTTTTTCGTACAGTTACCAATTTTTTACAGAGGCCTGAATGAAAAACTGCAGGTATCGTATGGTCCATCATGAATTATTGTACAGATTGGTGAGAATTCTCATACGGTATTCTGGATTTTTGGTATTAAAATAGACTGCATTTTGGGGTTCTTCTTATTGAATTTTATGGTACTAATGCTGACCCTAGATTGTTTTTTGTCTGCCTGAAATATTTTGACAGCCTAATTAGTTTTTGCAAAACGCTTGTCAAAGAATACGCTTGTCACACAAAAACAATATGACTATTGATTCGTTGTTTTTGCAGGTTGCCTAAGGAGATTCAAGTGAACTTCGTGTATTCTTTAAATTAATTTTTTAGGCACTTAAATTTCTATCTGGTTAATGAACAAATCTGTCTTTTGTGTTTTAAGAAAAATCTAAGAGATAAGAGAGTATGCTCTTATCTGTACAGACAATCAAAAATCCAAACCCTCGAAGCTTTTTCTAAATTTACGATTTGTGTACCTTTAGTGGGCCTGTCATAGTAGGAAAAAGAAATCACCCTTTGAGAATGGCCCAAGTGAGTACAGATAGACCTAAGCATTCCAACTCACTATAATAAATAGGCCTCTAGTGATTAAAGTCTCAGAGGATGGGAATATTTGAGTTTTCTCTTTGAGTTCTCTCATATCAAGCATTTTTTAGGGCCTCGCGATCTTAATCACATTTATGTGACTACAACTTGTGTTGGTGCCTCATGGGGATATAGGCCTCAATCATGCTTGTGTGACTTCAAGGGGCAATTTCGAATGGAATTCCTAACTAAGAACTATAAGATAGAGGCTACCCAATTCATCTCCGAAAGGGGAATAATCTTTGTGCAAGAGAGATAGTAACTCTTCCAAGATACTTGTCATTTCATTCCCCCATTAGTGTTTGGAGTTTCCTAATACGCTGTTGAGAATCCATTGTGTGAGACTTAGTGGTCGTATTTTGATTAGCTATTGGGTGTGTATGTGAGTCTGCAAGCATAGGTTTTCTTCTCTAAGCCAACTTTTTTAGGGTTAGCATGTTGTGCTTGAAGTCATTATATATCTTGTGTGTTTACTATTTTTTCATCCCTAAAACTAAAACTAAAATACTGAAACTGGAGAAAACAATAAACAACCTAGTGATCAAAACTTTGTCTGTGTCAAAAACTGGTCTCTGTCAGTCATCAAAACTCAGTCCTAGTCAAAATCTAGTCTCTGTCAGTCATCAAAACTTTGTCTGTATCAGAATCTCATCTTTATCCAGTCCACTATCATTCAAGTCTACTGAATTATCACCTGGCTATATACCGCTTGTTGTACGAGTCTTAATTGGTCATGTCATTTTATCATCTGGCCCTGTAATAATTGTTGTCTGGGTATACAAAATTGTCGTTTTGTTATTAGAAAATTGTCATCTGGCCTTTAGTCTACTGTCATATGATTAATCATAATACTCATCAGATTTTCATCTAAAGATCATTAAACTACCATGCTAGTTTAGGTAGGAACTCATATGAGAAACCACCTGTATCATTTGAGAACTATTAAATTGTTGTCCGGGTCATAAAACTTTGTCATACGAATTCTCAATTTTATCAGTCTAGAATCTTGTCTGTCTACACACTTTTCCAGAACTGTCATACTTTCCTAATCAGTCTATAGTGAGCGTATATTTGGTCATCATATTTCTAAGCAATTTGGTCATCCTAATTCTACACATAAACAATCTTGATAGTCTACCCCTGTCGTTGTGTTGCATGATTTTGTCGATCATCTTTTAGCTAGTTCAATTAACTACTTATTAAACTCAAGTTACTTAGATCACGTCTTATACAGGATAGATCATTCTTGAAACCAAACTAAGTCTTAGTCACTTCTCTCAAATTAAACTAAGTTACTTAGATCACGTCTTATATAGGATAGATCATTCCTAAAACCAGACTGAATCTTAGTCACTTTTCTCAATCATTGTGTCAAACAAACAACTAGCTTCAATTTTATCTTGAATTTTGCATCACATCTAGCTCTCGGTCACATCATTTATAAATTCCTATTCAAACTAGAAGTTCTCACAAGAAAGATACCGAAGGTAAAGGATCATCCTTTTAATTACAAGATAATCCATTCTTCGTAGAGGACCCCATCTCTAATAAACCTTCATCATCAAATATACCAATTTTTTATCAACCCTTATCTCTCATCATTTCTGGAGGAAGGCAAGAAAGACAAGCTACTAAACACAATACTTATGACACTATCAGCACCTATGCTAATGACACTAATTCCTCATCTAGCGATTTTGAAGCCTCTGAACCTACAAAAGCTGTTAAAAATAGCTGTCAGAAGGATAAAGATTTCCAAAAAATGATGAATATTATCATGACTAGAGAAAAAAAAGACTATTTTCTAGAGCTAGCAAAACAAGGCACGAAAATTCCTACTAATTATAACATTGAAACCCTTATCACTAAAGAGGAAGAGACACCCTTAGCATTGGTAAACAAACAATTACAAGCATTACAAATTGAAATCATAGAAATGAAAAACAAGGATAAATCATCAAAGCAATATTCTTTAGACACGATCTGCCCATTCCCATCTGACAAAAACCTTTACATGCCTCCATTTCCTTCAAGAGTGGAGATTCCTAAGTTTGACAAATATGACGGAAATGCAGATCCTCAAGACCATGTCAGAGAATGTTGTGCTTTATGTATGGAGTTCATGCACGAACAAACATATCTCATGCGCCTTTTCTTGAGGAGTTTAGGAGGACAAGCTATGGAACGGTTTTCAAACCTACCTATGGGAATTAAAATTGTTGAGGAATTAGTTGAATTGTTTCTCCAACAATACTCCTATAAAATTCATCATCCAGTCACTATGATTGAGATTTGCAATACCAAACAGAAAACAAGAGAACCTTTCCTCACTTTTCTTCAACGTTGGAGAAAGATGTTCTCTAGATATTCACGGCCTATTCCAGATTCTGAGAAGATGGACATTTTTGTCAATAACCTTATCCTTGAATTAAAATACAATATACAAATGCAAGTGTATCCTTCATTCAACAAAATGGTAGATAGTGCTCTCAGAATGGAAGATGTGCTTATAAAGAAAGGAGACATATCACTTTGGAAAGAAAGACAACAAGACTCTGGTTCCAAAGAAAAGAACAAATACTGGAAATACGACAAAGATAACAAAAAGAATGTTGTTAATGATGCAGTGGTAGACACTGTTAAACCAAAACCCACAATATTCAATCTAGCTAGCGGCACACAAGCCCTCAAAGTAGCTGAAACTCAAATGAGTGGTTTAAAGAGAAGCCTTGGATTTCAAAGCCTAAATGTGATTTCACTCCTTTGGAAGAATCGTATGAATCATCTCTTAAGACTCTATTGGCAAATGATCTGATCACATTACCTGATAACTCTAAACCATATGATCCAGAAATTAAACCTAAATGGTGGAGGTAAAATGAATACTGTGAATACCATCAAAAAAAGGGTCATACAACAAACAATTGCATGAAACTCAAACACGAGATTGAAGACCTCATCGATGATTACAAAATTTTTGTTGGAAATCACATGACTAACGCTGATCACAAAGCTTTTAAAGATCCCTTGCCTGCTTATGAACGAGGCGATTCCTCAAAATCCAAGGGGGGTGCCAAATTCAATTACACCGATGCTAACAATGACAATATGATCAACATGATTGAATCATCCCAATCTTAATATTGCAACATGATCATAATCAAATATAAACAACATAAAACACAAACTGAAAATATTGTAACCCGCGCTCAAAAGATGGTTACTCTAAAAGGAGCTAGTTCCTTGACTCTTGATCAAACAACATCAAACATACCAAATTCTTCAAATAGACAACCAAATATGATCATGACTAAATCTAATTAGCCGGTTTCATCATCCTCTCTTGGTTATAGCATTGTCGAACAATTGAAACGAACTACCGCTCAAATCTCCATTTTTGAGCTGCTTAAGATCTCTTCTACTCATAGAGAGATCCTAGACAAATCTTTTCTCACTACTAATGTCCCTAAACTTTTAGATGTATATACGTTTCAATCTATGGTGTGTCACCTGAATTTGGATCGTTACCTCACCTTCTCTGAAGAAGATGACAATTCACTGAATCACCCACATAACCAACCATCACACATCGAAGCTATGATCCATAAACATCGAATTAAACATGTTTTGATAGATGGAGGCACTGGATTGAATATTTGTACCTACAATCTAATGAAATAGTTGGGATTTTCTAAAAATGTGATGAAGAAGAGATAACCTCTAAAGATATGGTGTTATTGTCAATCAGGGTAGGACCTATGGAGAGAGATGTTATTTTTTAGGTGCTTGACCTTCCTCTTTCATACAACATCTTGTTGGGCAAGCCATGGATTCACGAAATGAAAGAAGTACCATCTACATATCATCGGTGCTTGAAATTTCCTTATAACGGAGTTGAAGTCAGTATTCCTATTGATACAAGCTATACCTCTAATGCATTGAAGCAGTGTACTGATACCTTTGTTCCTCATAATAGAGTAGCCTCTGCAGCTGAAAGTTTAGAAACTTTGATGAAAGACTTAGAAAAGAAATTGAAAATCACAAGTACTAGCATAGATGGATATAAGATAGAACCTGAACTTTTGCTAATGTCTCTTCCTCCATCACCAAGACAGTCTGGAAAACCATCAGAGGCTATGAAGCCACAAACTTCAACTCCAAATTCCATTAATGATGGTATTTTTATACAGTCCTCTACTTCTCTTACAGATGAAGTAAAAGAGGAGGTTGTTCTTAAATGGCTTTTCAGAGAAGATAGTGAAAATAAAGAAGTGCAACATTGTGAGATTTCCCCTAAACAATATGGTCCAAGCTATAAGATGATTCAATGCATGGGATATCCAAGTATCAGTCCTCTAGGCAAGCATCAAGAAGGTATTGTTGAACCTATTTAGCTATAAACTAAGTCTACAAATGATAAATCCAAACTTGGATACCATTTAGAGTAGTCGTCAGATCATAAACCTACTTCTCATCATCATTCTAAGTGGAGGAAAAAGATACTACCTTCAACATCACAGGAAGTAAATACTCAACAAACTCAAGAAGAGTATCAAAAAGAACAAGAAGAACTAACAATCAACAGAGAAGAAGCAACTTGTAATCAAGTTCCAACTATATCAATAGTATCATTACAAGAGGTAGAAGTCCCAGAAGATGTGAGAGAAGAAATGGAAAGAATTAAAGAATTGTTTGCACCACTGAACCTTCCAGTGCAAGTAGATGATTAAAAAATTGACTCGAATGAGTATGAATTGGGTCATGAACCTCTGTTAGGTGCATCTACTAAAGAAACTCTTGAAGAACCTATTGATGTCATAGATGAAGCACAAGAGATAGTATGCTTAAAACTACAAAAAAAATAGAGGAAATTAGACTAAAAAGACAAGAAGACTATGAACAACAGTTGAAAGAACAAATAACACAAGAAAATTCTTCACCTACTATATCTCCCTCTAATGAGCTAGAGCAAATTAGGTATGGCATTACAAATGAAGAATTGGAAGCTACAAAAGCAGGGTCAGTCATTAGTCTAGAGGAAGTTGAATGGAAAAGGTGACATAGACTAACAGAGTCATCAAGGTTACACCAACAAGCATGCCAACTACAAGTGATCATCGAACCAAATAACAAAGGAACTTGTAGCATCAAAGATGTAGATATTGATACTATACATACTTTCACTAAGCTTCTTGAAGAAGAGTCAGAGGCTTCATCGTATGACTCTGATTACTCTGAAATAAGATCTATTTATGAAAAAACCTATTCGACACCAAACTATGACTACTTCATCATGAATGTCGAAACTCTGTCTACTAAACTTGTTACTATCAAACCATGATATGTAGTCCAATCTGAAGTAGAAGATGATGCTAGTGGTAGGTCTATTGGGTCAGGTTCCCTAGATACTAATGTAAACTCTGATAATCATGTTCTAACTCAACATGGTCTCGAGATGCTTACACAAGGTAGTCTTCTAGAACTCGACTTGTCGGTTCGAGGTTGTGATGACAATACAGTGAATTCCCTTGAACCTATTAAAGCTTTACCCCTGGTATATCTTTAGCTTATTGACTACACTCTCCAAGATCAACCCTTGAATATACCTACCTTTTCCAATGACTATACATTAGCATGTTATGTTAATGTAGTTGTACAACTGGACTCTTCCACGAGTGAACAAAGTGAGAACATGACACCAACATATGTCAAGTATCTTAATCGCAAAAATCAAAAAAAAGAAAAATAAGATATTTGATGGCAAAAACCACACTGTGGCAGTGCTAGAATAAAAAATAGTAAAAATAAAGGATGTACCTAATGGTGAAAACCTCTCTGAGGTGCCTGAAGGTGAGATACTTGACATATTTCTTGATCACTTTCAAGAGCAATCATTAGTGCTAATTGAACCTACACAGATAGTAAATATTGGAACAAAAGAAGCTCAACACACCATACATGTAGCTCAATCCTTGTCAGTCAAAGAACTGAAAGAATTTACTCATTTCTTCACAGAAAAGAAGAACAATTTTGCATGGACATATGTTGCTATGCTAGGTCTGGATCCTGACCTCATAATGCATCATCTCTCTATCACTCCTTAAGTTAAAATTGTTAAGAAAAAACTCCAAAAATGGCATCCTCATGTTGCATTACTTGTTAAGGATGAGTTAGAAAAATTACTAAAATTTGGATTCATCAAAGCAATTGATTATGCTGAGTGGATATCTAATATTGTACATGTTTCCAAACCTGACAAATCAATACGTGTTTGCACAAATTTCAGAGATTTAAACAAAGCTTGTCCAAAGGATGATTTTCCACTACCAAACATAGACATGATCGTGGAGATGACTCGTGGCTATGAAATGTACTATTTGATGGATGGTTTTTCTGGATACAATCAAATCAAAATTGTATGCGAAGATCAAGAGAAACCAACATTCATCTACACATGGGGAACCTTTGACTAGAATGTAATTCCTTTCGGCTTAAAGAATGCAGACACCACTTATCAAAGAGTTGTAACAACAATTTTTCATGACATGATGCACAAAAACATGGAGGACTATGTTGATAATACTCTAGTCAAATCTATGAAAAGATCAACACATCTATCAAAACTAGGTCCAATATTAGATAGGATGGAAAAATTCAAATGGATTGAATCCCAAGAAATGTGCATTTGGGGTTACATTTGGTAAGCTCCTAGGATATATTGTTTCAGTGAAAGGAATTGAAGTGGATCCAGAAAAAGTTAAGGCTATCATGGAAATGCCACCTCCAAAGAATGTCAGTTAAATGAGAAGTTTACAAGGGTGACTCTAATCAATAAGACACTTTATTTCTTAGCTAGCAGATAAGGCTCAACCATTCATAAAGGCATTATGGAAAGGAGTCACATATAACTGGAATGAAGATTGTGAACAAAATCTAAATAAAAACAAGGAATATATTTCTAATCCACCTATGTTGATTCCACCAATTCAAGACAAGCCCTTGATTCTCTACATATCAGCTATTGATACATCACTAGGGGCACTTTTGGCACAACAGGATGAGAATAAAAAGAAAAGAGATATATACTATATCAGCAGGACCTTAGTGTCCTATGAGATGAACTATACTATCATAGAGAAAGCTTGTTTGGGATTGGTATTTGCATCACAAAATTTTAGACACTACATGCTATCACATTCTATCAAATTGGTATCTAAGATTGATCCACTCAAATATCTTCTCACCAAAGAAAATTTTATAGGGAGATTGGCTAAATGGGTCATGATTCTTATAGAATTTGACATGAAATATATAGAAAACAAAGCTATCAAAGGAAAGGTCATTTCATATCAACTTGTTGATGCTCCGCTTGAAGACAATCAACCTTTGCACATATAATTTCTAGATGAATCCATCATGCACCTTACACAGTGATCCTGGAAAATGTTCTTTGATGGGTCTTTCACTCAACAAGGATCTAGTGCTAGAATATCTTTTATCACACCTCAAAGATATTCAATCCCAAAGGCTTACAAGATTCTATCTCCTTGCACAAACAATATTGTAGAATATGAAGATTTGGTAAATGGAATCAAGTCAGCTATTGAATGGAAGGTTGTTGAGTTACACATCTATGGAGAGTCTCAACTAATTATCAACCAAATTAATGATATATATCAGACTTGAGATGAGAAATCGATACCCTATAAATGAATGGTTTATGACCTCAAGAAATATTTTACCTTTGTATCATTTCAACAAATTCCTAGATCAACAAATAGAGCAGCAAATTCTATGGCTACCTTAGTGTCTATACCACAACTACAAGAATCTGAGTTCCACTATGAATTCTTGGTGGAAGAGTTACATTATCCTGTTTATGATTCCCCCGAGTCCCAGATGGTCTATTTTATTATTAGACATGACTCGTCTTGCTACAACCATATTTACTCTTGCATGACCAAATTATTCCTATTAATCTTACCCATTGTTACTGTAGACACCTAAAAATGGTCAACGCTTGTGGAGTCATACTTTAACATTGGCGCATTGCCTTATTTTAGGTTTTTGCGTCGCATTAACATTTCTTCTATGTTGCGTACTTGGTCTTTATCATTTGTGAGCATCGAGTCCTTCTGCATTCCTCATTTTTATCGCTTTTGAATTAGGGTTTTGTCCTCTTATCAATCTTGTCATTTTGAGATCAATTTGTCATCGATCCTCGTCCTTGTCAATCTCGTCAATTTTGCAATTGATTTTTCATCGATCCTTGTCCTCTTCAATCATGTCAATTGGCGCATATCAATTTGGTCTCTTTATCAATATTGGTCAATTTGTCAACCAATTCTAATTGTTTATCAATCAAATCATTTATCAAGTCAGAATCATGATTAAATCAAATCTACATCAATTATCTTTTGTCAAGACCTAATCTTCTAAGGTTTTATGATTTATTCATTTAATCTTGTTTGTCATTTTCCCTCTAGGTTAAATAATTTATTTATTTATCCTAAGTATTCTTGTCACAATTAAATATTTATTTAATTGGCTAATTAATCCCCCCTCTTTTTGTGAATTAATTAATGAATGAAAAATTATTAATTAATTCACCTAATTTTCTAATTTCCTAATTTCCACATCATTTCTAATTTTCTAATTTCATCATTTCTAATTTTCCTAATTCCTAATTTCCACCTCATTTTTTAATTTGCTAAATTCAATTTCCACCTAATTAATTTCTCTCTAGTCTTTATCTATTTTTGTGCTTCGGTGGAAACATGAATTTCTCATGCGTCATACTATTGGCATAGCAAGATGTCATAAAGCTTTTAGTCCTCTAACCTTTGCATTGGCAATATGTCATAATTCATGACATAGAAGGTGTCATAACCTTCTTTCTTCAACTCAATTTTGCCATTTTTGAAATCAATTGCCTCTAATATCAATTTCATGCTAATCTTGTCGTCTCTCCAATTTGTCTATAAATTGGATGAGTTTCTTCAATCAAAAGGCCGAATCAATCACGCTTCTAGTATCCTTACGCTATCATCTTGTCTTGTCAATCTTGCTTTCATATTATTCTTATGCACTTGTAGGTGAGATCCATAAAACAAAGCCATTTGAAGGAGAAAGAAGGACAATGGAGAATTATGGAGGAGACATTCATGTTTGTGATGGTTTGCATTTGATTTGAATGTTTTATTTCCATATCTTTATTGAATGTTTGTAGGTTTTGTTATCATTGCAATCTGGTTTTGTGATTGAACTAGTTTAATATCTATTTTCTTTGATGATTTCCAAATTCCTATCTACATTAATTGGTGAACCCGACATGAACTTACTATGTTTTTGAGTGCTTTTGAGCTGATTTGCAGGTGAAAAATCAAGAAACAGGGTGCCTCAGAGCTTTCTAGACACTTCTGCGCCTGTGTCAAAGCATTCTGCACTTGTGTGGGTGCCTTCTGCACCTGTGTAAGGTGTTCTGGGCTTGTGTAAGGCACACAGACACAACTTGATGCAACACAGCGCAACTTGATGGGTTCTGCGCCTATGTTAAGGCAACTTGCGCTTGTGTTAAAAAAAAAAAAAAAAAAAATTATTTTATTTTATTTTTTCATTCTCTTTCTTGCATTTTGCTTTTCTTTGGTACTGATTCTCTGTGCAACACCTTGGCATTACGCATGGCAAAGACAAAAATGAAACTACTAACAAATTTTATGCAGGTTCGCTAGTCAAAGACCAAACAAATCAAACTTCTAACTTGGTGATTTTGTAGGTTGCCTTGTATTTCAACCAAACTTTTATGTTTGTGATTCATAATTAGGCACCTAGTATTATTGCTAAGTAGGATGGAATAAACATGTGTTTGCTTTGATTGTCGAGTTTGACATTGGAGTAGGAGAGTATGCTCTCATCCTTCTTAGGGTGATCAAAAATCCAGATCTTCAATACCATTCTCATGGCTCGAATTGTTTGTTACCTTTAGAGGGCCTGCCTTCCCAACCATTTCCTTTCTTTTACAAGCAAGTGACAATCGTGAGAAGGGAACGACCCAAAGTGAGCACAACCAGAGTACCTTGGCATTCTAACTCACTATAAATAAATACCTGATGGGCGAAAGCTTTGAAGGAAGGGTTACATGGGAATTGTAGTTACTTGGGAAGTGATGACCCTTGAACTCTTTCTCATATCAACATCTAAGTAGGGCCTCATGGTCTAAATTGTGCTTGCATGACTACATTTGTTTGGTATCTTGGTGGGCTTAATGTCTTAATCACGCTTGCGTGACACCAAGGAGTAACGCTTAATAGAAATCCTTACTAAACAACTTATATTTAGAGGCCAAAAATCCTTCTAGTTGCTTGAGAAGGACGAGTTCGGATACTTGGAAGAGATACTAAGTTCGCCATGGGGAGATTTCCATGGGGACTGATGCTTGGTTTCCCTGAGAAGTGAGTGTCATGGAGGGGAGTCCGTGGGGTCAAGCATCTATGTATTCTCCTTGAATCTCATAACGAGTCTACCTCTCAAGTACCTACTATCCTTGCCATCCATAAGAAATGTGTGAATGAGCATGATTGTCTTGAGTCTAAGTTGAAGTATCTTGTCTTCTTTGCTTGTCAAAAGTTGAGTTGTGTCTCATTTCAAAACCAAGACAAATTGATTCAAAACAAGGTTAAACACAAGTGTATTTCATTCAAAAAAGTTCAAAACACTTTCAAACATGGTTGTCAAATATTTTTCAAAATCTTGTCTCAACATTCATGTCACTTAGATTTAGGTTCATCCTAGGTTTGTATTTTGCAAATTCATTGTCAATTACCAAGGTTAAGTTTCACCTAGGCCATACTCCTTTGCATATCAATAAGGGTCATCCATTTTGCATGTGTCCTCTTGCATTAGAGTAATACCATTTCATAATTCAAACTTAGGTTGACATTGTCATACATTTGCATTTGCATACCCTAGGTTTCTTCATTAAGCTTAGGTCATTATCATATCATATTAGGGTCACTTGCATAGTAATTGTCCCTTAGCATATAGTGTCAAAACTAGGTTTTGTCATACTTGAGTAATCCAAATCTTTGATAAACCCTAAGTCATTGTTAGGAGGTCTAGACCTTATTAAACCTTTTCTCTTTTTGTCATCAATGTCATTTGGTCAAACCTAGCTTAGTATCCAGGCATATAGGGGAGACATTGTCATTTTGTCCTTTTTTCACTTGGTCCTTTTGTCCTTTGAGGTCTAGACATCATTTCAATTTCCTAACGGTCTCTTTTTTAGATTTGCATTCCAAAAATTTTGTCAAAATTTTGAAAAACAACCAAAAACATAGGTTTCATTCTTGCCATAGATTACATTTTCATTTATTTAGTTTGCATTTAGTTGCATATCATATATCATCCTTGAAAAATTCCAAAAAAATATTGCATTACATAGTGACATGTCTATTGAAACAAGGTTTCAAGCACCAATGATGCAAAAAAGTTTGACGTATCAACCGACAATGCAATCAAATTTTAATCCAAGGTAATCACAATTATATCCAACCCAACAACAAGGCAATATCGATCAAACTTTTTATGATGAAACAAGTCTCTAAATACAAAAACTAGAGGAGAAACTAGCTCAAGAAGAGGAGATATTGGAACAAAGAGTGAAAAACATTGAGAAGAATAGATCACAAATGTCCAAAATGTTTCAAAAATTTCCAATTCAAAATCCAAAGATTGAGCCAATTTATGTAAGATCTCTTCTTGAACGATCAGACATACCAGCTATCCTCTCCCAAATAGAGATGATGAAACATTTTCAAGAAAAGAGACAACATCAATTTCAACATTATGTGCCTTCACATCAAGAACAAGAAGGTGTTTACTATCAATCAGATTTTCAACCATCACAACCAATTGTTCAACATTTCCAACAGATACAACCAATGGTTCAAC
Organism: Cryptomeria japonica; assembly: GCF_030272615.1. Classification (NCBI taxonomy): domain Eukaryota; kingdom Viridiplantae; phylum Streptophyta; class Pinopsida; order Cupressales; family Cupressaceae; genus Cryptomeria; species Cryptomeria japonica. The sequence continues at coordinate 313,131,817 of NC_081405.1, read as the reverse complement.
CAATTGTCCAACATATTCAGCCAACACAACCAATGGTCCAATTTCAACGATATGTCCAACCAACTATACAATGACCACAAATGGTTCAACCAATGGTGGAAAATCAATGTCAACAACCACAACCAAACATTCAAAAATAAAGGTTGCAGCCCACACCAAGCCAAGTTTCAAACATGTCGGAACAATTGAACCAAGTCCAATATCAAAACATGACATCAAACCAAAAACAAGTTCAAATTCCAGATACAACTATGTCAAAACCTCGAAAGAAAGGTGGCTTTATTGCAATGATCTTAAGGAAATTACCAAGTGAGTTCTTTGAGGAAGATCAAAATAATACACTTATGTCTAGCAATGCCTCATCCCCCCATAAACAAATTGACTCTCCAGTGGCATCTATCCCTACACCTTTAGAAGTTTCACAAGAACCTTCTATATTGTCCTCATCAAACAATACACCCAAGGATGCAATTATCCAGGGACTATCCATAATTGATTGCCACGATAATCCAATTCATGATGCACATCCTTGTCATGTTTCAAAAATACAAGACCCAATGCCACCATGCACTTTATTGCCATTACCTATTTTAGAGGACCCCATTCGAAGTCCCTCTTCCTCATGTTCAAGCATTGATTCCTTGCTAGAATCCATCACAAATATTCAAAGTGCATTTCCTTCATGCCAAAACATTGATCCCTTGTCAGAATCCTCCATGCATATCTAAAGTCCAACCTCATGTCAAAAGGATAATTTAGAGCATGAAGAAACGTGTCTTGAAATAGATCCAGATCAAGATCAAGATCCTGAAACCTTATCATCCCATCCAATTGTTGACCAGGATCCCACTTCCCCAGACACTCACAATGATTCCATTATTCCTGTCCATTCTATCCAAGAACACAATGTCCTTTCAAATCCCATTGACATTCCACTTCCTAAGAAAGATCAAGATATCCTTTCCATCCTTTATGATGATCCCATTAAAAGTCAAGGGAAAAGCACCTTTAAAGAGGATTCCAATGATCTTCCTCCTTGTCAAGATCAAATTATTCCTTTAAATCCTCCACAAGATCCTTTTGTTCCTACATCTCCTTGTCTTAATGCTCCATATACACTCCAAGATTGTATTTCTTGTGATGATCCCATTATTCCTCTCATTCCATCTCTTGAAGAGCCTGTCATTGAACCATGTCCACAACACAATCCTAGTCCCCCTCACGATCCTAATCCCACTCATGATTCTAACATGTCAGTGCAAGATGTTCATGAACCCTCGACATGCATAATGGGTTCTTCCACTTTGGTGCAATCCGATCCACTTCAAGATCTCATTATTTCTCTCATCTCATATCCACCTCATAATGGACTCACATCTTCTTCCCAAAGAAAAGAGTATCCTACAAGTCAAGATATTCATAAAGGAAAAGGAGTAGATCTCCATAAGAAAGAATCCCTTCATGTCAAAGAAGATCTTAAGGGTCATGTCTACACAACTCACTCTCAAGATGTTGGTATCCCTCCATTAAAATCCAAGCATACACCTTCCCCATCATACTTTCCATCCATCTTAGGTCCTTATATTCCTTCATTCTCTATGAAAGGTCAGCAAAGGCATACATCCTTGAGTAAATTTCATCCATCCAAAAGAATTCCATTTCATTCATATCCATCCATGCATTCCTTTCCCCCTCCAAGCAATTTGGATGCCAAGTATAAAAGTCATAAGTCTAGAAATCCACATGTATTCAAGGATCAACATGTCCAATCTAATCAACATGTCAAAGCAAAGAAAAATATGAGCCAAAAAGAAAAGGAAAAAGCCAAAAGGTCACAAAGGCCCATTGCTAAAAAACAAAAGTCAAAATCTATATGGGTTCCTAAATCCCTTGCCAAGCAATGCACTCCAAGGAACCACAAAAGCATGATAAATCAAAAACCATGTGGATCCCTAAGCAGCTCCTTGAAGCACAAAAGCCTAAAGAAACATCAAAATTGGTATCTATAATTGCTATTCCTCCATCCAAACATTCCAAGTCTATTCCTCCATCACCTTCTTTATCCATTTTGGGCCCTTATGTCCCAAAATCCATAGCCTTTCCTTCGTCAAAATCTCAATATCCAAAATACGTCTTTCCTCCATCAGTCCATCACCCCTCAAGGTGTGTGCCAATGTCGATCTTGCCTTCATTTCCATCCACTGAAGCCCAATTCTTCCAATACCCTACCTATTATCCAATGCATATTTTCCATCCTTCCATCCCTTTGATCCAATCCTTTGCATAAATCCTCACCTTAGTTTCATCTTATTTTCCATGTCCTTATCCTACCAATGTCTTTGAGCATGCTTTTAAAGGTCATGGTCCATTTTTTTCAAGGCTACTATCCAAACAAAAAGATGTTTGAGTCCTTCTTTCATCCCCTATCATGTGTCCATTTTCGACTAAAATGTCAAAATACAAAAAAAAATTGAAAAAAAAGAAAAAAAAAAAGAAAGAAAAAAGTAAAGCAAAAATAATTCGCCCTCTAGTGAAAACCTAGTAAACAGGTGCCTTGGGCAAGTACCATGATGAAAACCTAGCAAACAAGCATCATGTGTAATTTATGAACTTCTTGCATACCATACTTGGGGGCAGGTTTCCTCCTTCATATCTTATTGCCCTTCACTATCCTATCGAACCCCTATCATTACCCTTCATATCCTATTGTCCCTCATGTCCATTTCCTCTTTCCACCTTTGATCTTGACAAGGCTGAGGATCTTCATGAGCATCACGCATCTTGTTTGCAGCTTTTAGTCCATCATAGCTTTTGGTCATTTACCCATTTGCTTATTATAACTTTTCATCCATATTCCCTGTCTTATTGCAACTTTCTGCCACTATCCCGTATCCTATCCCGACCTTCAGTCCGTCCCTTATCCATTCTTGGTCTTGCTTATCCTATCCATATCTTATCACTATCCATACACTCTTTTTCATTCCTTGATCTTGATCTAACATAAGGACGCAAAATTTAAACATGGTTTTAAAAACCTCTTGACATGTCCCTCATGCCATGTCACTGCTTTACATTGTCATATCCAGTCTCTTGTCCCATCACGCCATAGCCCTTGAAAATTGCATCTGCATTGTCTCCATGATAAAAGGCCTTTGTCTTCCCTCTATCCACCATCATTTCAGAAAGCCTATTTATTCACCTGTCATATTCCGTGCCTTGCTAGACACTGGAGGCAAAATCCCTAAAAATCAAATAATGTCCTGAAATAATCAAAAAAAAAAAAAAATCAAATAATGTCTTGAAAAAATCCAAAAAAATCAAATAATGTTCTGAAAAAAAACCAAAAAAATCAAATAATGTCCTGAAAAAACGAACAAAAAAAATTTCAAAACATTCAAATTCCAAAAACAATTCCTTTGGCATTTTGCATTTTGTCAATAAATATCCCCTTTGTGCATAGACAGATTGCTGAGCATACATCCAACGACAATCAATCAAACATTGTGCTTTAATGAAATCACGCATTAACAGATGAACTTTTCAATCAAACCAGGCATTCAAACTAATCAAAATTGTCATGTCAATCACTCAACATCAATATCATTTGTCCTTGTCACTATTATAATGGGTCTTATATAGGGTGTGGTATACTCCAAACCAAACTGTGTCCTGTCTTAGATGGGGTACCGCATTCCCTGGAACCAAATAGCATGATCATTCTTGTTTTCCACTTTTGACAATGATGATCAGAATGTTTGTTTGACTTGTTTGAATTTGCGAGTCTTATCTTTTTATTGATTTATTTTTGGCTTCGACCATGTTCCTATGTTGCTTGATGATGTCACTAAGTGATTTAGAGTGGTGGGGATGGCTCATGGTCCTTTATTATTTTTTGTCTTCTATTTGTGGAGTGTTTCATAACATTCTGGGGCAAGTTTGTCCTAGGATTTTTGAACTATTCCTTGTCTGTGAACATGTCCGTCTTACACAAAGGGATTGCATTATCGCTCTAGCCTTCATTGCCATGTTGCGCTGCATCCATTTTGCCATAGCAAATGAAGGTTCTCACCTACTTATGTGCATATGTGAAAGCAAGTTTTCTTCATCTCTAACTGTCCTCTATCTAATTTATTCTTACTAACATTTCTTCTGTCAGTCTTGGCAGTTCGTTCGAACCTATCATCTTCTGTCATTCTTATCGATCACTTGGCCTCTTTTCTGGATTTTTCTGGCCAATTCCTTGAGGGGTCATGCATATGTCATTATTATTGTCTAGGGCATTTTCATTATTGTTCTTTGAAACAACGCTTAAAATCACATTGTCTCAAAGAGGGGCAAAATGTAGACACCTAAAAATGGTCAACGCTTGCGGAGTCATACTTTAACATTGGTGCATTGCCTTATTTTAGGTTTTTGCGTCGCATTGACATTTCTTCTATGTTGCGTACTTGGTCTTTATCATTTGCGAGCATCGAGTCCTTCTTCTGCATTCCTCATTTTTATCACTTGTGAATTAAGGTTTTGTCCTCTTATCAATCTTGTCATTTTGAGATCGATTTGTCATCGATCCTCATCCTTGTCAATCTCGTCAATTTTGCGATCGATTTGTCATCGATCCTTGTCCTCTTCAATCATGTCAATTGGTGCATATCAATTTGGTCTCTTTATCAATATTGGTCAATTTGTCAACCAATTTCAATTGTTTATCAATCAAATCATTTATCAAGTCAGAATCATGATTAAATCAAATCTACATCAATTATCTTTTGTCAAGACCTAATCTTCTAAGGTTTTATGATTTATTCATTTAATCTTGTTTGTCATTTTCCCTCTAGGTTAAATAATTTATTTATTTATCCTAAGTATTCTTGTCACAATTAAATATTTATTTAATTGGCTAATTAATTCCCCCTCTTTTTGTGAATTAATTAATGAATGAAAAATTATTAATTAATTCACCTAATTTTCTAATTTCATCAATTTCTAATTTCCTAATTTCCACATCATTTCTAATTTTCTAATTTCATCATTTCTAATTTTCCTAATTCCTAATTTCCACCTCATTTTCTAATTTGCTAAATTCAATTTCCACCTAATTAATTTCTCTCTAGTCTTTCCCTATTTTTGTGCTTCGGTGGAAGCATGAATTTCTCATGCGTCATACTATTGGCATAGCAAGATGTCATAAAGATTTTAGTCCTCTAACCTTTGCATTGGCAATATGTTATAATGCATGACATAGAAGGTGTCATAACCTTCTTTCTTCAACTCAATTTTGCCATTTTTGAAATCAATTGCCTCTAATATCAATTTCATGCTAATCTTGTCCTCTCTCCAATTTGTCTATAAATTGGATGCATTTCTTCAATCAAAAGGCCGAATCAATCACGCTTCTAGTATCCTTATGCTATCATCTTGTCTTGTCAATATTGCTTTCATATTATGCTTATGCGCTTGTAGGTGAGATCCACAAAACAAAGCCATTTGAAGGAGAAAGAAGGACAATGGAGAATTATGGAGGAGACATTCACGTTTGCGATGGTTTGCATTTGATTTGAATGTTTTATTTCCATATCTTTATTGAATGTTTGTAGGTTTTGTTATCATTGCAATCTGGTTTTGTGATTGAACTAGTTTAATATCTATTTTGCTTTGATGATTTCCAGATTCCTATCTACAGTTACCTCGTCATTCGTCCCTCATAACAAGAGTGAGTCACCTTGCAAAAATTTTAGTTGAGTCCTTTTCTCCCTCTTTTTCTGGAATCTTGTTAAAAGTTTATTGGTTCAATCCCTAATCCTTCTGTAAATCATTTCTAAATCCTTAGCATTACGTTTCAATGGTCGGTTTGAACCTCATGAACCCCTCGAACCATCCTTAAAAGAGTTCATAGTGTTCATTTAGGTACCACAAGTTCTAAGTTGTGTCTAAGACATTTTCAGGCTAACATTCATATCAAGTGTTTTGCAGTAGCTCTAGTTTGTTGGCATTTTTGATGATTATGTTGTGATTGTCATTGATGGAGACACACTTGCATTAAGATCCCCTTTATATATATGAGCTAGAGCTCAACTAGTATCTTTTCCAACCGGTATGTTGTATTCTAGTCTTTAGACTATTGGTGATTTTGCAGAATGTGTTTCCCAATCTGAAGCGGCATGTCGACCCCAAGCGGTTCGTAGATCTCAAGCGGTATGAGGGAGCAAAGCGGCACAACACATTCTTACCAGTCTTCATTTTTGTCAAGCGGTATGAGGGAGCAAAGCGGCACAACACATTCTTACCAGTCTTCATTTTTGGCAACCAGTATTTTGTATGAACCAGTAACACTCTATGATGAGTTACCAATCGACATTTTGTGATGAGTTACCAATCCACCAATTGTTTGACAGTGCCGACACACTGACGGTGCTTTTTGTGTCATGTTACTGAGTATGTCTAGATTCATTGAACCTAGGAAATTGTAATGTAATCCTATTGGACCGACATAAAATCAGATTCCTTTAAAAGGACATCATGTCTAGGGTTTTAGGTTGTTGCTGAAAGGGTTAATGTCGTGCTAGGGTTTAAGGTGGTTGTTGAGTTGTTGTAAGAGAGATCTTATCTGAGAAGATCAAGGTGTAACTAAGAGATAGATAGAGAAGACTGAAGTAATGCTGGAATGCATTAACTATGAGCAATACTAGATCTAACCAAGCAGTTTGTGCTATTAGATAGATCAAATACTTGTTGATTACTCACATCTTTGACAAGTCTGTAGCCCTTAACCGGGTATGTCCAAAAGCCTTTGTAAAATCCTCTAACAAGGTGGTTCACCTTTGTGAATCTAAAATCCTCTAGCAAGGTAGTCTTTAATCAGACTTATCTCCTAACAAAGATTGAGATTCCTAATAGGATCAGTTCTGGTGAAGAACATTGTAAGACCTTAACCGGTCTGGTTTCTATTCTATAGATAGTGACTTGTGAGTTCCATCTCACCGTGGTTTTTCCCATTTGGGTTTCCACATCAAATATCATGTGTTATGGTTGTATTGCTTTTGTGGGTGAATGCTTTATTTGCATTTTGGTTTGCATGTGTGGTAACCAGTCTGTCTGTAAAACTCTTTTACCAGTTTATCTTCAAACTGTTTAAGTGTTTTAGTGCAGGAATTTTTGGCATACTAATTCATCCCCCCTCTTAGTATTCATCAATTGGTATCAGAGCCAAGTTTTCTATAAGTTTAACCACTTGTAAAGAGATATGGGGGAATACACCTTGAGGGAACTTACTCAGAGGCTCACTCAGTTTGAGTAGGCGATGGTTTTATGGTCAAATACAAGGCATCTCAAGAAAAAAGGAGAGAACATGCAGAAAAGATGATGGAGCTATCTAAAAATAGTTCTGCAAATGAAGCAGATATGGAAGCCATGATAGCAGAAGTAAATAAGTTGAATGAATCAAACTCCAACTTGAGAAAGGAGTTGGAAGGACTGACTATCCAATTTAGTCAAGAGCTTGAGAACAGGAGGAAAGCTGAAGATCTGGTGAAGGACAGAGATCATGAGATCTCCAAGTTGAAACAAGAGACTAGTGCATTGACTGCTCACCTTCATGAGAGCAGAATGGAAAAAGAAGGAGTACAAGATGAACTGAACATAGCCATCTCTGAAAATGCAAGCCTAATGGAGACAAATACTACTATTTCCAAAGAACTCTCTGAGTCAAAGGAAATACTTACTAAGTTCAGCAAAAGTACTATTAAGCTAGAGCAAAAGCTTGAGTCATCTAGGCCAGTAAAGAATACCAATGGACTTGGTTTCTCTAGACATGAGGAAGGATAATCCTCAGGAACAAATGCTGAAGTATCAAAGAAGAAACTGGCACTGAAAGGAAAAGGTAAGCAAAAATTCAAACATGTTTGCTTTAACTGTCTTAAAGAAGGACACACTGCCAATGTATGTAGGAGAAAAGCCTACAATAATTTTCCTTACTTTATTAACAATGTACCTAGATCCAATAAGTTCAATGGTCATTGTTATGCATGCAACAAGTTTGGGCATAGAGCATTTGAATGCAGGTCTGTGATGGATAACACTGGAAGATATCCTCAAAGGACCCAAGGAACTGGTCCTGAACCTTTTGTGAACTGGAACCACAACCATTTTAATGTCTTCAATCATTAGTCAAGAAGCAGTGGCCATCAAGCGGCAACCGGATGGAGAGAAAATTGTATGATCTATCATGGTCATGGTCACACTGCTGCAACATGCAGAAGGAAGAATGGAAACATGAACAATGGACCTTGGAGAGTACCTAGATTGGTTTGCTATCACTGCAACAAACCGGGTCACATTGCAAGATTTTGCAGAAGCAGAAAGAGTATATCTGATGATATACCGATCACTACCGATCACTCAGGAAGGAGAAATTGATGTTGAAACAGTTCAAATGGACATGAACAAAACCTGGAGGAAGAAACTAACAATGTTGGAAGAGGAACCAGTTTCTGCACCTAGTGTGGAAATATCAGAACTGGGAAACTAAGCTTCAAAAGGCTTAGGGGGAGCTAATGGCAAAATGTTTTTGAACCCCTGGTTTACACCGGTAAAAGACCTTAACCGATATGCGATACCTGTTGCTTGGTAGAAGACCGAAAATAGTGAAAAGGCAAATTAGGGTTTACACCCTAATAGAGGAGCATTAATGGCGGTAGGTGAGAGACATGTATAAAAGCATTTTTCAAACCATTTCTCACTATCTGTTTTCAAGGAAAGAGAAGTTTTTCAAAGTGCAGAGCAAAGAAAAGGCGATTTGAGCTAAGATTTCAAGAAATTGAATAATCCTGAAGGTGATTCAAATTCAGTTTGCAAATGGTCAAGTGGAGAACATAAAGTAGTGATTTGGCAACCGACAAAGTGTGGAGTGAAGGAGAATCAGAAAGCCCTAAATTCATGTTTTAAAGGTATTTTTCATGTTCTTGAAATACTCTACAATGGCTTCCGCATCTCATACTAGTTCTAATACATCCATTGAGTCGAAAAGTTTCATTCAAAGGAAGTCTAAATATAATGCCTTATCACAAGTTCCAGCTGGAGTCATAGTTGAAGAGGGAATTTTAGATTATATTGATTGCAAAATAGAAGACCTAGGGTCTTTAGTGATTCACACCCAGTTAGGTTTATTTTGCAGCAAGGACAAGAAAATCAAACCGGAGTTTAGTATCCTAGAGAAGAAGAAACTTCATAATGCAGTATACTTTCTGGAAGATTTTACGGTGGATCATATTAGGATCATTTTGAGTAGAGTCCATGGTGACAAGATGTACCTAGAGAGGACGCATGATATCACGCCATAGGCAATTCATGCAGTCACCGGTTTCTGCAACACAAGGGAAGTGTCAGCCCTAAGAACGGCAAGCAAAATGGAAATGGCCAAGCTCACCGGTTCAAAAAGTGACTCACGAGGTATGACAGTTAATCCTATCAAGGATGATCTTGTGAAATACATTTGCATGGTGATAGGATACAGAACATTCTCAGCCAGCAAGATTAATTATGTATCTGCTGCAGCGGGAAATGCCGCTTACCGGATGATTAAAGAGGATGCATCATTTGACCTATGCACCGATATGCAGAGGCAACTCCTGTCTAATCTGATGTCGATTAAATAGGATAATGCACTGAGATTCAAGTTCGGACAACTATTGATCGGGGTATTCTTCTATTTCCAAGGCTACTTTCCTAAAGTAGGAGATGTCTAGTGGTCTCTTGACCAACCGGTAACCAAGCAGATCAAGGAAAGCATTCAAGCTATCAGAACCGGTTACCCTGATGTGCTGAAAAAATATTTTGATGAGTTCAGATGAAAGATGAGCCAAAGGATGAGGATCTCAAGTGATATTGTTAAGAAATATGAACATGACATCTGTTTCACCATCAAGGTGGACAAATGCCTAATGGAGGTTGTTGAGCCTAGAATGGAAGAAGTGGAGGTAATGGGCTATGAGGTGATGTATGATATGTTGGAAGGGTATGCCTCAACCCTTATTTCCTCACCTCTTGATCCCAAGGCTAAGAGGTCCGGAGCCTATCTGGAGAGGATCGCACCAGCCAAGGAACCCTATGTTAAGAAAGGAAAAGAACCGGTAGCAAAGAAAGAAAAAGGCAGTGCCTGTAGCATCGACATCGGCTACTACTGCAACTCCAAGAGTGACCAAGTGGTCACTTGAAAAGAAGAAATCAGAAGTGGCACTAGTAAAATTCTTTGAAAGAAAAAGAAAGACTAAGTCAAATGAACCAGACTCTGAAGAGACTGAGTTTGATGAAAAGCCAAAGAAGGCCAGCCAGACAAAGAAGATGAAGAAGAATGAACCGGCGGCGTCTGCACCAGTAAATATAGATATCTCCTCATATAAACCTTTGACACATTATCAAAGGACAATAAAGAATGTTAGGAGAAAACTACTTCATGATTTAGTAGATTATTATGATGATTTTAATAGTGAGGAGAAAGATGAAGTACTGGAGGAGATTATTATTTATTTGTGTAAAAATGACCAGTCGCCATCAAAGATTAAATCTCAGACACCAGATTCATTATATAAAGCATTAGATAATAAATGGTGCATTTCCATAGAAAAAGAATGGGAGATTACGGAGAAAGTCTTTGCACATTACTTTCCTGACCTCTCAAACTCAGAATTATTTGATGTTTTGGACCAAAATAAAGGACTCTTCTTCACAAGGAGAAGAAGACACTGGTTGTTAGAGGGAAGAATTGATGATGTTGAAAAAGACACTCATCAGCATATGAATCATGCTATTCTAGCTCACAAAGCACATATGGCCAACCTGCAAGCGGAAAAAGAACCGGTCATATCCAAATCGGATGAAGTTTTTGATGAAGAAGGAAACCTGGTTGAAGAACAAATCAACACTATTGATGTCGATGCCCTGGACATAGAAGATGTCACTTAGGACATACCTTCTGAGGGAATAGAACAGAGGAAACAGGCTGAACAAGGTAGTGAGCAAGCCAGGGATAGACAGGTAGCAGCTAAGAAATAGGAAGAGAAGAGGAAGAGGGATGAAGATGAGAAAAAGTGGAAAGAGGAGGAGAAGAGAAAAGAGGAAGAGGAGAAAAGGAAAGATGAAGAGAAAAAGAAGCAAGAAGATGAGAGGAAAAAGAAAGAAGAAGAGGATAAGGAAGAAAAGAAGAAGAAGGAAGAAGAGAAGAAAAAGAAGGAAGAGGAAGAAAAGAAGAAGGAAGAGGAAAAGAAGAAGAAGGAAGAGGAGGATAAAGAAAAGGAAAAGCAGAAGGAAGAAGAAAAGAAGAAGAAGGAAGAGGAAGAGAAGAAGAAGAAGGAAGAATTGAAGAGAAAGAAGAGGAGAAGAGGAAGGAAGCAGAGAGGAAAAGAAAGAAGAGGAAGACAAGGAACAAGAATAGAAGAAGGAAGTAGAGAAAAGGAAGAAGGAAGAAGTAGACAAGGCAGCGGAAGCGATGAAGAGCACACAGATGGAGACTCCGAAGGCAACCGAGAGTCAAGCCAAACCGATCGATATCTCCAATCCTATCGATCTCCAGTCTACAAGTGAGTCAGAGTTGATGCAGAGCATCAAGGTTTCTCAAGAGCACCTTGAAGTCATTCGAAGGAAAAAGGAGCAAGACATAATTCAAGTGGTTGTAGACACCCTTACTGGTTTGATCCCCGATACCAATCTTCCTAACACTGAATCATCAGTAGCATAGCTCAAACTACTATGTACTATAGTGGATGATCAGGTGCAGAGCCTGGAAGAAGTAGCTGAGGCAAATGTCAAGAAAGAGCATCAAAAGGCTCTTAACATTGCTCTGGTGAAAAAGTTGAATGAACTCTAGTCTGAACTTCTAAAAGACCAAAAGGATATAAAGGACACTTTGGATGAGGGAAATCCACTTCTAAGAAAAATCTGTCAACCCCATCTATTCTACGATGATGTGCTAGCTCATAAGCAAAAGCTTCAAATGGACTTACAGTCTTATTTGAGCACATTTAAGCCACCTTATGATTCCTTTACAACTTATGGGCAAACCGTTCACTGGTTTCAGATCCAGTCAGCCAAAGTGGAGCAAGAGATCAGTACATGGTCTAGAGATTTGTAGGAGCTACAACTAGTTTTACTTCCACAACTGCAAATTCTTCAGAAGTGTTATTTGAACCTGGATGCCTTGACAGTTATGCAGGAGATGAGCACAGTTGATGCCATGGAAGAATAGGTATCCCAGATGCAAACAAAGAAAGAAGTGGCCACCTCCCTACTTGAGTCCTGGTCTCTATCCATGAAACAATTTTTCCAGGACTATAAATTGGTTTTTGACAAGTATTATTCCTTGTTGTCATAAACTTTTATTATTTTATATCAAATGGAAACAAGTTTATTCAGCAATACTTTGTCATTGTTAGCAAAGGGGAAGAAGTAATCTATCTATTTTGAAGAAGAATAGGGAGAAGTATCTGGTTTTAAAATTTTGTTATATGCTTTGATATATGCTATATGCTTTGATATCTCAAGTTTATGCTCTGTATGCAAAATTGCTATACATTGTATTGATTAAGTGATAGTGTATATGCTTAGGGGGAGCAATTTTGTTAAAGGCATGTTTTTGTTGTAAAACACTTAGATGTCAAAATTTTATTTTCCTAAGTGTTGCCATCAATGCCAAAGGGGGAGATTGTTGGCATTTTTGATGATTATGTTGTGATTGTTATTGATGGACACACACTTGCATTGAGATCCCCTTTATATGTATGAGTTAGAGATCAACTAGTATCTATTCCAACCGGTATGTTGTATTCTAGTCTTTAGACTATTGGTGATTTTGCAGAATGTGTTTCCCGGTCTGAAGCGGCATGTCAACCCCAAGCAGTTCGTAGATCTCAAGTGGTATGAGGGAGAAAAGTAGCACAAAAAATTCTTACCATTCTTCATTTTTGTCAAACCGGTAATCGGTATTTTGTATGAATCGGTAACACTCTGTGATGAGTTACCAACCAGCATTTTGTGCTGAGTTACCAATCCACTAATTGTTTGACAGTGCCGACACACTGATGGTGCTATTTGTGTCATGTTACTGAGTATGTCTATATTCATTGAGCCTAGGAAATTGTAATGTAATCCTATTGGACCGACATGAAATCAGATTCCTTTAAAAGGACATCATGTCTAGGGTTTTAGGTTGTTGCTGAAAGGGTTAATGTCATGCTAGGGTTTAAGGTGGTTGTTGAGTTGTTGTAAGAGTGATCTTATCTGAGAAGATCAAGTTGTAACTAAGAGAGAGATAGAGAAGAATGAAGTAATGCTGGAATGCATTAACTATGAGCAATACTGGATCTAACCAAGCAGTTTGTGCTATTAGATAGATCAAACACTTGTTGATTACTCACATCTTTCACAAGTCTGTAGCCCTTAACTAGGTAGGTCCAAAAGCCTTTTCAAAATCCTCTAATAAGGTGGTTCACCTCTATGAATCTAAAATCCTCTAGCAAGGTAGTCTTTAATTGGACTTATCTCCTAATAGAGATTGAGATTCCTAACAGTATCTGTTCTAGTGAAGAACATTGTAAGACCTTAGCCGGTCTGGTTTCTATTCTATAGATAGTGTCTTGTGAGTTCCATCTCACCTGGTTTTTCCCTTTTGGTTTTCCATGTCAAATATCATGTGTTATGGTTCTATTACTTTTGTGGGTGAATGCTTTATTTGCATTTTGGTTTGCTTGTGTGGTAACTGGTCTGTCTGTTAAACTCTTTTACCGGTTTATCTTCAGACTGTTTAAGTGTTTTAGTGCAGGAATTTTTGGCATACTAATTCACCCCCCCCTCTTAGTATTCATCATATTTCATGGTTGTTGATGGTGTTTCATATACTCTTTCTCTAGACTGTGAACCATTTGAACCTAGTTCAAATAGTTTAGTGATGTTCAAAATGTTTGATGAAATTCAAAGGTTCAACACGCAACCAAAATGGAAAGGCAAAGCAATCAATGAAGCATATGGGTGCAGTTTGTGTTTTTGAACCTCACAGGTTCAAGGTTCAAGGTTCAAGCTCTGCAAATATGATAGAGTTTAAGGAGTTCAACTATTCCCCAGGTACAGATGGTTGGATAGGGCCAAGTTCAAAAGTTGTCACGATAAGACAACTCAAATACTTCAGATGGATTTAAATCCCATATGAATTATCATTGTTCATCTTGGATATATCTATAATTATCAAAATCTATAGAAGGTTGATTCTAATTTCAAAGAAATCAGTGTGTTTGAGAGCAGAAGATGTGAAAATCACTAAGAACATTATTTTGACAAGTCTGATTTTATGACAGTCATATAGACCCACACATAGTAGCACATATCTTTTTACTCAAACATTATTTTTGAAATCTCTCTAGTCAGAATGCAGAAAAATAGGTTACGACCAACATATCCAAAATTGAGAAAGATCCAACAGTGAAAACAAAAGTTACGGCCCCTGCACCGAGACAAATTTTGACTGTCACAAATATTTTCAGTCTGCCCAGCATAAAGAATATTTTCATTTTGGGATAAAATATTCAAGTGCCACCTGTTCAAATATTCTTATAAACTTTAGAGAATTATATTTCTAATGTTTATAAATATTTGATGCTATAAATAAGACTAATGGGGAAAGTGAAAAGCATAAGTTAAAAGGTTTTTCAAGATTCAGTTATAAAACTGAATAAAGATCTCATGTAGCTATTTATTGTGAAAGGATTGAAGGAGGAGGGGTTCTTCTTCTTTTCTTTTCTTCTAGTAGCCTGTGGGTGAGGGGGAGTAGATTTTTATTTGTAAGGAAGGAGTTGAAGCTTTTCTAAGCAATGTTTTGTATAGAAAATATCAATCTTTGAGTTGATTTTCAGACGTGAATAGAATGTAGATGATATCTTCAATCTTTGTGTTGTTGATATTATTCTCATGATTGTAGCTAGACTTTGAGCCTTCGCAGTTGTTTATTAATGTCGTTTCTGCTATAATTGATTGTGTATGTGGATTTATTACAAGACTATGTGCTTGAAAGTAAGCCATATTGGAGCAACAACATTCTCTGTTAGTTTTTAGTCCAAATGTTATCCATAAGTGCAGGCAATTAAACTTTGATTTAATGGTCTTCATTTATATCTATTTTTTAAATCTTTGGCATTCATTTTCATGGCTATGGATGAATGTTATTTTCCTTTATTGCTTTCTGGTTAAAAGCATATTAGCAATTTAATTCCTTGTAAATATTCTAAGAGGGAGTTGTACCTCTCAATTCAGAGGAAGATTATCACTTCAATGATAATCTATCCAACTGTTAGTTCTTTTTGTCCTTCATTCTGGGCATTTTGAGTTTATTTGTATAGTTATTTTAGAAGGACAAATATGTTCACTAACACCTGTAATGAGAAAAAAATCTTATTTGAAATGCTTTATGGTATGTCATCATCGCTAACAATTTGTATAAGCGAGGTTTTGGATAGTAGTTTGCTTAGGTGTCTAGAAACTGAAGAGTCTCAATGTGCATTATCTGAAGTGCATGAAGGTATTTGTGGATCTCATTCAAATAGTCTAACTTTAGCTCAAAATCTGCTAAGGGTTGGCTACTATTGGCTAGATATGGAAAAAAGATGCTATTAAATTTTCTAAAACTTGTGAGAAGTGTCATCTACATGGAAATCTCATACATGCTCCAGCAAGGGATCTAATACCCTTCATCACACATTGGCCATTTCAACAATGGGCATTTAATCTCATTGGTCAAATCTATCCTGCATCATCTAATAGACACAAGTTTATCATAAATGCCACAGAGTACTTCACTAAATGGGTAGAAGTGGTT
Source organism: Cryptomeria japonica (assembly GCF_030272615.1). Taxonomy (NCBI): domain Eukaryota; kingdom Viridiplantae; phylum Streptophyta; class Pinopsida; order Cupressales; family Cupressaceae; genus Cryptomeria; species Cryptomeria japonica. The sequence continues at coordinate 313,115,967 of NC_081405.1, read as the reverse complement.
CCTCTAATCAAAGAAACCAGTAAACAAGTAGCTCTATTCATCCTTAACTATATCATTTGCAGATATGTGGTACCTTCTTTAATTGTGACTGACAATGGAGGGCAGTTCAAAAACAAAGATATAGATGAGCTATGTGAAAAGTTCAAAATCAAACAGCATTGGTCATCCATATACTACCCTCAAGGTAATGGATAAGCTGAAGCATCTAACAAAAATTAGCTAACTCTTTTGCATAGAACGGTAAACAAATATGGAAATAATTGGCATCTACAGCTCAATCTTTCACTATGGGCTTATAGAACAAGTATTAGAACACCTAGTGGGGCTACAACTTTTTTAGTGTATGGATCTGAAGCAGTCTTGCCTATTGAGGTGGAAATACCTTCTTTGAGAGTTTCTTTGCAAGGTCTTATTACTAATGAAGACTACAAAATATCTAGATTGCAAGAACTCGAGTTGCTGGATGAACATCGGCAAGTGGCATTTGATCGTTTGAGAGCCTATCAAAAGAGAATGTCTAAAGGTTATAACAAGAAAGTTTGATAAAGAGAATTTCAGGTTGGTGACCTTGTTTTGAGAGAAAATCCTAAAAATCAATAGTTTCAAGACAACAAAGGGAAGTTTAAACCCAGCTGGTTGGGTCCCTACATCGTTACTGTAGTCTTTGGCTCTGGTGCCTATCAAATCTCAACATTGGAAGGAGAACAAATCCATGAACTGATCAACACCATCCACTTGAAGAAATTATTCACTTAGCATTCTCTACTCCAGCAACCTATATAATGAAAAAGACCTAAAAAAAATCCTAAAAATCAGAAAAAGTTTCAAAAAAAAAAGGATCTTTGCCAAGCAGGTGAAAACTTGTTAAACATGCACCTCTTGTACTCAAGAAATCCATCTATCAACACAAATTTGGAATTTCCTATTTTCATCCCCACTTTCCTGCATCTTTGCTTTTGCTTGTACATATCTTTTAGTCGCTTTTGTGATATCAAGTTCTTTTGGAACCCTCATGGCTTGAAACCGATCAATGTTCTAGTCTTAGGGTAATAAACTGATTAATTTACATATCCTATGCAGTATCAACCAAGTCATCTTTCTGTCAGTAGTACTAGGTCATCCAATCTGAGTCAGTCATCTATCTCTAAACTACTAAAGAGTTTATCATTGATTAAACGCGCAAAACAAGACTACTAAAAACAATCACTAAACTATTTAAGATATGATTGAAATTTTCTTTGTGTATTGTATTTTACATTGGTTTTTTATTATTATTCCCTCTGAGTAACTCAAGGAAGTCTATCTTGACTAAGAGGAGTAAGGATTGGGGGCATAATAATTTTCTTTGTTTTTTGCTTGTAGGAGTGATTCTGATGATCTGGAAACATATAATCAATTGGTGTCTATGATAAGTTCCTTCACATCAAGGTGAAATCGCCACACATACCTTGACTCCACTTATTTGTATGCTATAGGTAGATTGGAGTTATTTATTTGTCTTTTTTGAGGGAAATTCTTTAATGTGCAATCTGGATGTATGCACAATCTATCCAAGGATATGAATGAAAAAAGGGTCATTGCAGACAAGATAATTAATATTGCATATGAAAAGAAAGGAACTCTATTTTGTCAGTTGTGTTTGTAAAAAGCTCAGTGATGAAAATTAAGCATACCAAATCTAGTGACTAGGTTTAGGTTGCATTCATTCTAAATTTTATGTATTCCAAGTGATAACAATGATCTCTTTATCTTTTGAATGAGAGTATGGAGGAATCGTCATCTCTCAACTAAGTGGTCTCTTTTTCATCATTGTTTCTCTCATCAAGTACTTGTGTATTGAGATGTTAGCTGCATACATGAGCATCTTATATAGATCCATACATTTCATTATATACTTATTTGCATTCATATTATTACATGAAAAATAAACATTTGCATTACTAGTTACTCATTTTCATCATTTATTTGCACATGAAAAAAGAAAGCAACATCCATACACATCTCCATTACATTCATCCATATTGAAAAGATATGCATACATATAGAATCAAGCATATAGAAATACATCTCATAATAAATCAACACAAGTATAATGAAATAAAATCAAGAGCTCATATATCTCGTCATAATCTCAGTGTCCAAGAGTACAAATGGTATCAACTATCAAATATAATGTCTCATCAGAGCAAGAATCATATATGCTACAAAAATGGGGTATATAATAGAATCTAGGAGATATAACAAGCTATCTCTCTACCTCTCCCTCATCATCAGGTGGAGAAGGTGGTACTTGCTGACCGACGTCTTGTCTAGGTGCCCTAACTCCCTTAGATCAAGCCATATACTGAGAATACAGAACAACCTGCTATGCTACTAGGACCACTACACTATAAGCTGCAACATAATAAGTTATATGGCTCATCTAATGCAAAAAATCTCACTGAAGAGAATCTCACTCTACTCTCACCTCCGTAAGCTATCGGTCTCGCTCTGCAAGCTGTGTCTGCACCATTGTCAAAAGTGACTGCAAACCTATCAAACTCACCCTCAAAGACCATACTACATCTGGTACTCCCTTCTCTCTCCCAACATCCCCCTCTCCACCTCCCTGCTCATCTCTCTGTTGCCTAACCTTCCTAGGAACCCCTCTCTCCTCCTCACCTCCAACCTCTACTGCTCTAGAACCACCAGCCTTAACCCCAACAACTCCTAGGGATCCACTCTCCCTTCTCTATCACTATCGACCTCCTGCCAATCTAGGTGCATCCGCTCTGTGTCCTTGTACATTCCCTCATCCTTGTATCTGATCTAGTACCCGTACCTGTGCTAGTGCAACATCCTCAACCTCCCATATAAGAGGTGCATTCTCTCTGGGATCTGTAAACCAAGGAAAAGGATGTCTCTGAAACCAATCTCTATACTGAGACAATGCTCCCACATCTTCTACATCCTCCAAATAATCCCCTCTATGGATATAAACCTGCTAAGTCTTGCATACTCAATGCATATGACAATATTGATTCCCATCCCCGTCTCTCCTCATCCCCATATAGAGCATAGGTTGTGAGCTCCTGGGATATACTCTACGGTCTCCCATACTGCCTAAACATTCTAGATACTACAAACTGCTCAATAATAGACACCAATCTACCAATGAGAGGTCGATTCATAAACATATCCTTCCTCTGCACTCTCCAATCATCCCATAGCTCTAGACCCCTATACGATCTCCATACTACGACAATCAAATCATCCAACTGTCTCCTCTAATAGTTAGTCTTGCCTAGGTGGGGCTATGTAACATAACCTAAATAATGACATACAATAGGATGGTGCGCCTCTCTAGAATCATCTACAATAGGTCTACATACCAGGATGTGCTCCCATGACCATATCTATAAAAATAACACACCTGCTACCATGCTCTTCCCCTCTCGATACACAATCTCATGATACATATGAGCAAGTAAACATGATCCCCACTCTAATCAAGCATCACAAAATAACCAATCATACCAGCTAAAATGCAAGCTAGAGGGTATTGTGCGCTATATCTGCTCATCAATTCATCCCATGTAATAGCACATTCAAGAATAGTCTCATCATGGAATATCCATCTCAATGCCAAAACAACTGGTCATGGAGTAGAATCATAATCAACCTTATCTCCTGCAAACATAATCCTCAAAATCCTATGTATATCCTCCTGCGTGATGGTCATCTCTCCAACCGATAAATGAAAGGTGTTATGCTCTGAATGAAAACACTCGACTAAAGTAGTCAAAATACTATGATTCACATGAATATCAGGCATCTGCAATAGGTATCTGAATCCACACAAACCAATATGCCCTCTCTTTGCATCTAATAACTCAAGAACTAACCTCATCGTCTACGGAAATGTACATCGAAACTGAATATCCGACAACTGAATCTGGAAAATCGAACATACAAATCATCAGTACGTGATCAAATTTGCACTAAGAATGTAATAAAAATGTTATAGAATCCAAATATACAACATTCAATATCAAAAATTGTTGTTTACACCTTCAAAACTACTTGTTGTTTTCTATATGAGTTTTTACAGACAAGCAGAAACTCATATGAGCAAACATTACACCTCGCACGAGTAAACACTATCATATGACACTTTAATACTCATCGCACAACTAAATGGACTATCAAGAACACTATCGTACGATTCACAAGTGAACACTAGATGAAAAACCCTACTTGCTCAAATGACAAAACACAAAAGGATAGATACTCGTACGAGTAACAGTCTCACACCGCATGATAAAATGATGACAATGACTTTAAACAGATTTGAAAATGAAAAAAGTCAACAAAAATTAAAAAATTAAGAAATGCAAAGGCTAAAGATCGATCACTTACTACTAGGGCGTAGTTCCATGGTTGATTATGATGTCTCTGGCACTAGAATCAATGCTCCTGAATCGGAATTGCTATTTTTCTTCACAGGAGGTTTTTTAAATTTTCAACTTTGAGAGGTAAAAATGAATTGACAATGACACATGGAAACCCTTATATAGACCAAACCCTAATTTTTAAACTTGCTCCCGATGGACATAAAACTTGTACTCTAAGCTAAATTGACTATCCCGAGTCCATTTTCGAGATTGAAATCAGACGTCAATTTTCTAGTCAAAATTTCATGATGTTGACCACATAGCATTTTCATCCTCGAGTCAATTTTCTCATCGTTTTGTGTTCAATTCAATTCTAAATCTCAATTTAATTCTCAAATCAACGCTGATTTTAATCTACAACATTAGTCTTCGTGCTCCAATAATTATCATCGCTAAAAATTGCCTAAAATCATTGTATCATCGCTATCTTTCAATTTCTCTCTCAAGGGGGCATACTCATGACCTCATCATCTTTTCAGTGATTATCATCATCAAAAGTCAAGAAATTTTTCAAATCCTCATCTAAAGTCGAGTAAAAATCTTTTCAAACAAAGAAAATCAACCAAACCTTGTTATTTGAGGGGAATCTTAACTAAATCACGTCGTATCAAGTAGATATTCTTCGATGTCAAATAAAGCAATCTCTAGGGACATAAATATTTGTCCTTATCTAAATCAATCTTCAAATTGATGTTTAGTTTCAATCACATCAAATCAAGTTGGACATTTTCTCTTGCTAATCAGTTCTTGTTCAATCAAGTTTGGAATCGGTTTTATCTCACTTTGCTCAATCGATTCTTGTTCAATCAAGTTTGAAATCAGTTGCGTCTCTCACTCAATCTAGTTCAATCAAGTTCTAGATCAATGCTCATTTCTTGATCAATCAAGTTCAAGAACAGTATCTTTCTCTTTGTCGATTCTTGTTTAATCAAGTTCATGATCGATATCGCTTTAATCAAATCTGTTCAGTTGCATCGCTTCAAATCAAGCTGAACGTCTTGCTCTTCATCGGTTTGTAATCCATCAAGTTCAAAACTGATTTCTATTTGATATCAACTATTCTTTGAACCAACGCGTTGCTCACACATTAATTCAAAGAGGGGAAAATGTAATACCCTAAAAATGGTCACCTAAACTATGGGCCCCTAATCTCGACAACATCACCAAGGTCCTAACCAAAGGCAATTAAATCAACTTTGAGAACCTAATTAATTAATTCTTCAATCATTAATGTTACACGACAAGTAAATCACTCTATATTAATTAAATATTTATTTAATTAATTAAATCATTCCAAGTTAATCATTTTGATCAATTATCCTATTTATTTAATTAAATATCCTAGCATATTTAATTAATAAATAAATTTGCCATTTAATCATAAAAACAAAAAGAAATTAATTTACAAAAAGAGATTTATTAAAAAAAAGGAATTAATAAGCAAAAGAAAGAGTTAAATTGAAAACAAAAGAAAAGAATTAAATTGAGAGAAGAAATCAAACTTAAGATATTTCTTTTTTTTTTAAATTGAGATAACTTGAGAAATTAGAAAAGCAATTAAATTGAATTAATCATTTTCTCTAAAATTAAAACTCAAAGCTTTTCTTGAGAAAATAGATTCAGTTGCATTAAAAAGGCTTTTTCTAAATAAAAATCTTGAGCAAATTAAAGAAAAGTGCATGGAATCACCTATTTTTATCTCAAGTGCATGGAATCAACTAAATTTATCTCCAATGCAAACTTAGACTTATAATCCTAAATGCATTCAATCAAGTTATAATTGGAATCTAGCTCAAGATTAACTTAATCTAATCTCTCAATTATTTCAATTATCCTGAAAAGTGCTATTTATTGAGGAATCTCAACCACTCATTGTTAATTGATATTGACCATTGGTCTCTCTTTTGAATCTCTATAAATTCAGATTTGATCTCTCATTCAAAACACCCTAGAGATTTATTGTTATTATGTAGTTTTTTCTTTGGAGTCATTGAAGATATTGTGCTTTTGAGATTATTGCATCTTAGTTTAGCTTTTTGTATATTTGGTTCAATTATGATTGCTTGAATTTATTTAGCTTAATATTCATTCATCTAGCTCAATCTTGCATATCTAACATAATCTTGCATCCATTTAGCTTATTTTTATTCTCATATAGATTAAATCCTTCATCTTGGTGTAGTCTAGTCACTGGTATTTCTTAGACAAATTTGAGAGAAACTCTATACTCACATCTTTTAGAAGGAAATAGGTCAATTTTTTATGGTTTTCATATTCATGATTATATTTGTCTAACCATGCATGCAATGACTTAATTGAAGTGTTGTGTCTTACAACTTATAGACTTTATCCACTTTTCACACACACACTAACAGTTGTAGGAGAATTTTGATAAACATTATAAAATTCCTGAGGAGTATCTAAAGTAGGACAAAAATCCCTAACAATGTGATTTAGCTTGAAACATAAATATTTCTCCTTCAAATATAAAACATAAACTCTCGGAGGAGCCCTACATTGCATCAATTCACGAACCATATTGGCAACTGTGTCTACCTTGGTTTGCTATTCCACAATCTGATTGTCCCTCTTTTCAATCTCTTTCTGTTGTTTATCAATAATTCCTTGTAACCTAGCCCTTTCTATCTCCCATTGTCTATAAAATGTAAGTGCAATGGATAAACTAGTGAGAGATGAAGGGAGCCTATGAGTTGTTACCTAAGGGCATGAGATCTCTTCAAATAGTTCTTCAAACTATTTTTCTACATGTGCCAAATTTGACAGTCTGTCGACTCCATGTTCTTTCTATGGTTGAATCTCTATTTGACTTGCATGCCCTACTTTAGACGTTTCCATAGAAATGACTTCAATCACATCCCCTGCTACTTGAGTTCTCTATTTACCCTTTTGACTCCTTCTTAAATGCACTTCCTAAGTAGTTGTAGGAGAATCTCCCTTTACCTTGCACCTTTTAGCTGCAGGAGAAACCTGCACTACTTGTGGCCACTCTACAGTCTCTTCCTCTACATCAACTATTTTTGTTTCTTTCCCTTTCCTTCTAGAAGATGTCACTCCACTTTAAAAATGAGTGGAGGGATACTCAATTATTTATTCAATTACCATTTCCTCTATAATAGGCAAGGCTTCTTTGGCAACAAGAAGTTCATTCACTGCAGAAACACTAGGAGATGAGGGTTCTCCGATATCTTCCTCTTGAGCAACAATTTATTCTACAGCAAGAACATTTTCCTCCCCAAATTGTAGGATATCTTCAAACTCTCCCCATGCCATCTACGAGACATCTCTAAGAGAATGTTCTATCAACAATTTAATCAAGTCATGATGACTAACAGAATGGTTTCCACCCTTCTGTGTTTCCTTTGCACTTATGGAAATAAGATGATACAAGAAATTCAGAACATTCATCCTTCGGCCATGTCGTAGAAGACTCAGTAATTTAAAATGAACTAAATGCAAATTTGAGTACCTATCATCATAGGTAATATGTTTCATCACATAAAATGCAACCTGGGGCCAATCTGCTGGAAGAGATGTTTGTCTGGTTCCATGTTTGTCCACACTTAGGGGTCCATCTGCTGGGTGAGTAAACTCTTCCCTAGTGCTTCTCGCATCTTTTGAATCAAGAAACAACTCTCCCTCCTATGGCAACCCAGTGATGTCGGCTATCTGTTGTTCTGTGGCAATGACCCTTAACTATTTGATCCCAGTCAAATCAAATTACTACAAGACTCAAACAATTGAGGCATTGGAGTATTTGTAATTGCTTGATGCATTGGATCTAGAAAGTAACCAACAAAGTATTTGTTGTTCTTTCATCTATCGTGTATCCTTATCTTAGGGGTCCACTAATATACAGTAAGTGGAACTAATGTTCCCACAACACCCTCATCAATTTTTTTGGATTTAATCTGAAGTTTGTTTTCAATTTCTACAAACTTTTGACTAAATTTGTGTAGAAAAAAATAGCACAAGTAGGTTGTGAACCTAAATGTCTTAGTGTAACCTCCTTTACTCATTGTAAATTGTTTTTGCATGGAGTTTGCAATATACTAAAAAAAACTATATTTTCTGGGTGGATTATCAATATAGATATTATAAAGTATTTCAAGGTGGCTTGAACCCATTTCCCCATTACTATCCATTTCAAGGAAAAAATTTAGCATGGAGAAAGTTTGATGAGCCATAATTTATAGTTTTCAATTCCATAAGGAAGCCTATGATCTTTTGGGGGTATGATTCCTTCCCCTTTTTTCTGAGAAAAATCATTTTATTTTACTAACTGATTGCTTCATATTCAATAGCTAGATAATCAAGGTCAATGAAGATTTCTCTAAAATCTTCTGATGTAAACCCTAACATTTTTTGAAGTCCTCTAGTAATTTTTAACACTACTTCCTGGATATCTTTCATGATGATTTATTTTTCATTGTCATCATAATTCTGAGTGAAAGCCACTATAAATTTTGGGAAAGGGAAGAGCTTAGGGGGAGATATTCATTGTCTTATTCAGTTGTCCCCATATACCCTTTTCCATTGATGTCAAAGGGGGATAAGTAAAGTAAGAGAGAGCATTATGGTTAGGGGGAGAATTTAGTTATAGAATTGCATCTACTAACATTCAAAAATTTATAAGGTTTCTATGAGTGATAAATGGGGAAATTGTTGGGATTTTTCATTATTGACAAAGGAAAACAATGGATAACTAGAGAGAAAGGGTAAACAAAGCTTCCTCTTATATAAAATTATTAAGTTCTTAAGAAGATAAAATCTCTTTAAAATGATGCCCACCTTAAGAAAAAAATAAATTAAGACAATGGCCAACTTGTCTAGACAAGTTACAACCACCCACAAAGGCATGCAGAAGGCTTTAATTTATTTTAAAATATTTTTTATTATTTCTTCAAGGGGGTCAACCCCAATGTATAGTGAAACTTTCAAGGTGAAATAAAAATAATAAAGATTATGTATTGTCTTAGCTAGTCAACCTCATTGAAGAGGTATAACCCTTGGCATTTGAGGCATACAAATAAAATATTTTTGGAGGTCATTCATAATCAAATTCATTACATTTCTCATCCATCAAGAGTAGACATAAGGAGAAAATTGAGAGCAATGGTAAAGAGCGGATAAATAGACAAAGATATGAAGTAATATAAGGCCTTAGAGAGAAAACCTTGGAGTATAAAATTATAGATCTTATGAGTTAAAAGTGTCAAAGGATATGACTAGAAAATTATAGTTTGAGAGCATATTTTGAAGGCTAATTTTAGACATGATGAGTAGATCGAAGGAATATTTTTTGTAAAGATATATTCTGGATTTAAGAGTAGAAGTTTGGAACAAAATCTCAAGGAAAAAATATGAGAAAGGAGTTGGAATATTGTTCAAGTCTTTCAAGGGATCTAAGGCCGATCCAACAACATCATTGTCACCATACATTTTGAAGGATGAAGTATTCTACATGGTGAGATATATGGTTGGAGCCTCTTAAATTCAATATATTGGAGCCTCTTCCAAGTTGGAGCTTAGTAGATGGAATTGTTATCTTTTGAGGGTTGGAACCTACAAAGTTGTAATAAAATATATATAGAAGGCAACATTTTGTCATGATTTTCTCCCACAAGGATTTTTAATAATAAAATCATGTGTGCATCTTTTCTAATTTTGATAGATCTTAATTTTGTGAATGCTTTGATATTACTACAATTAAAAATTTAGAAAGTTGAAAAGGAAATATTAGAAATAACATGAAAATAAAAGGTAAGTGAATCAACTTTTGGGTGCTCTAGATATCTCTACCAAATCTATAGATACTTGATTAGCAATAGAGAATTGTCTAAGGGAATGGAAAAGATAAAATTGTCAGGGCTATGGATTCTTGACTGGAAGCAAGACTCTATCCAAATTTTAGTTTAGAAGAAAATCAAATTTGGATAGAAGAAAACCAAATCATGTAGGCTTGATTATAGATATTATCCTTCTACAAAAGATTGATGAAGTAGAAGAATCATGAAGACACACAAAAAATTAGACAAACATTTTCCATTGCCATTTTATAGTCTACTATGAATGGAAGCAAAAAGACTTATTTGAGATCTTTAGAGTTTTACACAATGGATGAGTCTCCAAATTTATTAAAATTGAGTAAAATTTTGTTTGATATTCTAGATGGAAATAGTTTGTGCCTGATCACAAAACACCCAATTTTGCTTCAAGTTAAATAGGGACGCAACTCTAATTTCAGGTTGATTAAAAGAAGCTAAGTGGTAAGGAAATAAACTTAAAATGTACATCACAAAAACATCTTATTTTTAAGTGTAGACCCGCATTTGTCCTATTTCAATTACTAAGATATGCCCAAACTATTGCATGCGGGTAGGTAGAAAGTGATAAAACCAAACGATGGTTTCTAATTTGTATGTGATATAAGATTTCATGCCAAGATTTGAACCCAAAAACCTTATACTCCATATTTAATAAGTACATTGAAGATATTTGATATATTGGAATTTATGTTATCCCTAAGCCTATAGGTCTACTCCCCAGTTAACTCCCCACCTACCTGTCAGGAAACCTGCAAGAAAACAGCCTGGAGGAGACTGACTTTGGGATCTCCATCCAACAGCTACTGACATGAAACAGAGCAATTAATTTGGTAGGTAATTTTGAATTTAAAATTTTGAGAGGGAATTTTTAATGGACATGATGTGGACAAAAGGATAGAATGCTCTCAATATTTTGTGAGACATAACGTGTCTAGTTTAGATAAGTAGATCAGAGAGAACTGCAGCCCAAGAGTGAGTGCAAAGTATATTGTGAATAGCAGCACCCTGTGTATTTGTGTGTTATTTGTCAGCTGAGCAAGATAGCTTCTGACTGTATGGTGTGTTAGTTGAGCAAAGATTTCTCCTGACTGTGTGCAACTCCTAGTGAGCATTGTAGTGAGCTCAGAGAAGCTCCATTTTGTTTAGAATAGAGTAGATCTTGATCACTGCATGTAGAATTATAATTTGTAATTATTTTATAGTTTATGTTTTGTATTTTGTAATTTGTAGTTCAGTTGAATAGAAATAAAAAAAATTGCATGTCTCTTTGTGTGTTTTGAATTTATTTCATGTGGGTTTTCTCCCAATTGTTTGGGAATTGAGAAAGCAGTCTTTGTTTGTGTTTGGGTCCACCCAGCTTGAAGGATTTTGTATCCTGCACATGATATCAGAGCTATAGAGCTATAGTGCCCTAAACCCTTGTGATAAAGATATTTGTATTTTTTGGGTGTTTGAGTTTTGTGTGTAGGAGACATGGTTGGAGATGAAGGAAAGAGTTGGTATTTGCCTTCGTCCTTTAATGGACAAAATTATGATGTTTGCACCAAGAAGATGAAGACCATCATGGTTGCAAATGATTTGTGGGAACTTTGTGCAATTGGGTTTGTGGATATAACTGATCCATCTTAGTATCCTACCCTCATAAACAATCAAAAGAACCCATTGAGGGAGATAAGGAGAAAAGAAGCTAAGGCATTTAGTTTGATCAAAGAAGCCTTGATAGAGGCCATATTTCCCAAAATAGTGCCTCAGCAGCTAACTATGCTAAGGAAGCATGGGAAATCCTTCAAACCAGTTACAAGGGGATTGACAAAGTTAGATTGGTGAAGCTCCAAATGATTAGAATAGATTTTGAGACCCTTCAAATGAAGGAAAATGAGTCAATTTCATAATTTTATACAAGTCTCTATTTTATTCAACCAACTAGGGACAAGTGGATGAACCATGGAGTAGAGGATTGTGGAGAAAATCCTTAGAAGTTTGTCATCAAAATTTGATGCAAATGTGATTTCCATTGAAGAGGCAAAGGATTTATCAACATTGATAGTTCATGAATTGATGAGTTGTCTTCAAATCCATGAGCAACACCTGAATAGGTCTACTACATCTTCCCAAGAGAAAGCTTTCAAACCTCAAGCCAATGCAGGAGGCAGGGGGAGAGGAGGAAATGGTAGGATTTCAAGAGGCAAAGGTCGTGGTAATGAAGATAGCTCAAGATGAGCTAACAGCCAAGAGGGAGTGAGCAACTCTCAAAATAACTCCAAATAAGGCAAGAAGAACAACACTTTGAATCAAAAGTATGACAAGAGTAATGTAGAATTTTTTAACTGCCAAAAATTTGGGCATTATGCAAGACATTGCTGAAAAAAGAAGGGTAACCAACCAAGGCAGACTGTCAATGTGGCTGATATGAATGTGGGTGAAAATAATCAATCCACAATCTTCATCATGTGCAACATTGGTGATCAAGGAAAACCTAAAATTTGATATTTAGACATCGGTTGCAGTAACCAAATGAGTGGTAATGAGATTTTGTTCTCTTTTATTGACGAAAATGTCAAGTTTAAGATCAAAACCGGGAATAATCGAATAGTTCTAGTTGAAGGAAGAGGATGTATTATGATCAGTACCAAGCAAGCTAAGAAGAAGGAGATTGAGAATGTTTACTTTTCTTCGAGCATTAAACATAATCTCATGAGTGTTGGATAGTTGATCCAAAATGGATACAAGTTATTGATAGAGAAGGGTGAGTGTTATTTTTGACAAAGATGGGAGTAAGAAAGTTGTTGTGGTAGTTAAAATGACAAAGAACTGAATGTTTTCTTTGAGAATAGAGACATGTTTCTCTTCTCAGTCCGTAGTTGCATCTCCCAAGAAAGCATGTACATAAGTGTCGTAGTTGAAGGCTTTCAAAAGCCTAATTGAAGACCCCTCCAAGCTATGGAATCTTAGGTATGGGTACTTAGGTTATGTTGGTTTGAGTTTATTGTCTAAGAAAAGAATGGTATATGGTTTTCCAAGCATAGAAGAGCCCAGTAGAAAGTGTCAGGCTTGCATTTTAGGTAAGTAACATAGACTGCCCTTTCAAAAAGGCAACTCAAGAAGAGAAAGAGAACCATTGGAGCTGGTGCATACTAATTTGGTTGGCCCTGTGTAAACCTTGTCTAGTGGTAGCAGCCAATATTTTATGGCCTTTATTGATGATTTCAGTCATAGGACATGGGTTTATTTGTTGAAGATCAAATCTAAACCTTTTGATAAGTTTTTGTTGTCTAAAGCCCAAGCTTAAAAAAGAGAGTTGACATTGCATAAAGGTCCTAAGGTCAGATCATGGAGGAGAGTATACCTCTAATGCTTTTATGAATTTTGCAAGCAAAATGGCATCAAGGAGCTAATAGCCGCATATAGTCCGCAACAAAATGGAGTGGTTGAGAGGAATAATATGACCATTGTTGAGATGACAAGGAGAATGCTTAAGGAAAAGGTATTTCAAAATGAATATTGGGGAGAGGCTATAGAAATAGTAGTTTGTTTGATAAATAGAAGTCCAACCAAGGTGGTTCGTGACAAGATTCTACAAGAGGCATGGTATAAGTGCAAGTGGACGGTTGAGCACCTTAGAGTGTTTGTGTGTGTGGCATATGCTCATGTGGCAAAGGAGAAGAGGCAAAAGCTGGATGACAAGGGTGAGAAATGAATTTTCACGAGATATATAGTTGATTCCAAGGCATATAGACTATACAACCCCATCACCAAGAAGATCTTCATTAGTAAAGATGTTGAGTTCTTGGAGAATGAGTCATGGGATGGTTCGATGGATACCTATTTGTCCACCTCACAAAATGTACCCATTGATGATGATGATGAGCATGAAGATTGGGAAGATGTTGTGATGGCTCCTGACATCTCCTGATAGATCATGACATCTCCTGATGGAGACAGGTAGTCAAGAATACTGTCACAAAATTCTTAAAATTCATGAGTTCTCGTCAGATCCAAACAACTCCTGAGATCTCTCGATAGCTCCAGACAACTCCTAACAGAAACAGGAAGAAGCCAACAAATCATCTCCTAAATGCTCCCGATAGTATAGATCAAAGTCTGCATAGAAGTGTAGCAGTAGTATAGTGAGAGTTCAGACCCCATTCTCACCTCCCTAATGCCAAAGAGGACCAAGAGTCCAAGGAAGATCTACCAATGTGAAAGGTATGATGATGGGTTTGATGAAAATGTGAATTTTTCATTTTTTTCTCATAGTGATTCGATTTATTTTGAGGATGCTATTAAAGAGGAGAAATGGTGTGAGGCCATGGATGAGGAAATAGATAAAATAGAGAGGAATGATACTTGGGAGTTAACTGATTTGCCTCCCAACAATAAATTCATTGGAGTTAAATGGGTCTACAAGACCACCAGAAATGTTGAAGGAAGCATACAGATCCACAAGGCAAGATTAGTGGTCAAGGAGTACAAACAGTAGTTCGGGGGAGACTATGATGAGAAGTATGCTCCCGTTGCAAGAATGGAGACCATGCGAGAAGTCATAGCTATTGCAGCCCAACACAAATGGAAGGTATTTCAAATGGATGTGATGTCCACCGTCCTTAATGGAGTGCTAAAAGAAGAGGTTTATGTGGAGAAGCCACCTAGTTATGAAGTTCTGGGTCATGAAGGCAAGGTATATAGGCTAAAGAAGGCTCTTTAGGGGTTGAAGCAAGCTCCACAAGAATGGTACAACAATATTGACTCATACTCAATTAGAAATGGCTTTGGAAAAAGCAATGGGGAGCCCACTCTTTACATCAAGACAACTAATGGTAAGATTCTCATTGTTGTCTTGTATGTTGATGATTTAGTTTTCACTGGGGACGATGATTTCCTCATTGCCAATTTTAAAGTGGCCATGAAAAGAGAGTGTGAAATGACAGATTTAGGTCTCTTGAGGTATTTTCTAGGAATAGAAGTAAAAAAAATGCATGATGGTGTTTTTATCTCTCAAGAAAGAAATTCTAATGAGATCTTGAAGAGAGTTAGAATGTATGGTAGAAAGCCTACACCAACACCAATAGTCATAGGTCTTAATTTGAGCAAGGAAGATTGCAATAGTAGTATTGATGCGATTAGGTTTAAGAGTTTGGTTGGAAGCTTGATGTATTTGATAGCAACTAGGCCTGATATAATGCATGCAGTGAGTCTGATTTCTAGATTTTTGGAGACTCCAAAGGATACCCATTGGCAAGAAGGTAAGATAATCCTGAGGTATGTGAATGGTACCAAGGTATATGGCATTTTATATAATGATAAGAGCGATTCTAGGTTGATTGGCTACACAAATAGTGATTGGGTAGGAAGTTTAGATGATAGGAAGAGAATATTCAAGTATGTGTTTCATATGTGTTTAGATGATAGGAAGAGAATATCCTAGTATGTGTTTCTAAGAATCAACCAATTATTTCCCTATCAATAGATGAGGCTAGGTATATAGCAACAAATGCAACAACATGTCAAGCTATTTGGATAAGAAGAGTCTTAGCAGATTTAAAGGAAGAACAAAAGGATGGAACAATGATCTTTTGTGATGATGTTTCATCGATTGCATTGAGCAAAAACCTTGTGTTTCATGGAAGAAGCAAGAACATTGAAATTAGGTATCACTTCATTATAAGTTTGGTTGATAGTGGTGAAATAAAATTGGAATTTTGCAAGTTTGGTAGCAGCTAGCAAAATTTTTTACCAAGCCATTGGGAAAAGACAACTTTGAGCGCCTAAGGAGAAATCTAGGCATAGTAGATTTTGATTAATTTTGTTGGGTCTGGACAAAGGGGGAGTGTTGGAACTTATGTTTTCCCTGAGTCTGTAGGTTTTCCCCACATGCAACTCCCCAATTACCTATCTAGAGAGTTGTAGAAGAACATCTTGGAGGAGATTGACTTTGGGATCTCCATCCAATAGCTACCGATGTGAAGCAAAGCAATTAATTTGGTAGGTAATTTTGATTTTGAAATTCTGAGAGGAAATTTTGAATGGACAACATGTGGACAAAAAGAGAGAATGTTCTCTAGATTTTGTGAGACAGAGTATGTCCAGTTCAAATCAACAGATCAAAGAGAAGTGCAACTCAAGAGTGAGTACCAATAATATTGTGAATAGCAACAGCTTGTGTGTTTGTGTGTTATTTGTTAGTTTATCAAGATAGCTCCTGATTGTATGGTGTGCTAGTTGAGTAGTGATTACTCCTGACTATGTGCAGCTCCGAGTGAGCATTCTAGTGAGAAGATCCAAGTGAGCATTCTAGTGAGCTCAGAGAAGCTCCATTTTATGTAGAACAAAACAACTCCTAATGGTTGCCTATAGATTTGTAATTCATACTTAGTTTAAAGTTTGTGAACTATTTATTTTTTAATCTTCGGTTCAGTTGAATAGAAAGAAAGAAAGCTTGCATGTCTCCTTGTGTGTTTTGAATTTATTTCATGTGGTTTTTTTCCCAGCTATTTGGGAATTGAGAAACAGTCTCTATTTGTGTTTGGGTCCACCTAGCTTGAAGGATTTTGTATCCTCCACATGATAGGAAGAAAGAAAACCAATATAAAAGAGAGTTTGTTTCCATGTTTTCTTACCTACATTTTCAAATGACTAAAAAATACCCAAAATTGCAAAAAGTAGAATCCTAGTTGGAAGATTGAAGCATTACTATGATGAAAGTACCAAATGCACTCCTAAAACTTGAAATTTAAAAGATGAAACATGTCACTTTCTTGTTAGTTTGTAAAAATTGTATTGTAGAAAGAAAATACAAAAATAGAAATGGAAATATCTATGAGAAAGACATGACTTTACCAAATAAGTCTCGTTTGAACAAAAAGAGGAAAAAAATAAAGGATAAATAGGAGAGAGAGAGAGAGAGAGAGAGAGAGAGAGAGAGAGAGAGAGAGAGAGAGAGAGAGAGAGAGAGAGAGAGAGATAACTCAACTATGTGTGAACTAAACATATGATTCCAAGTGCAAAAATGATAGGAACTAAAGTTTAATTATGCGTTGATGAATGTCTAATTGACTAAGATAAGTACTAACTTGCTATAACAATTAGACGCAAGACCCAAAAATATCTCTAAATTAATTGTTTGTTTCTTACAAATTTATTTTAGAAATTTCTCAAGATGATTAAAATATTTATTTCAAAAGACTTGAATAGTTCTTCTACAAGACTTGAGACTTCATAATTTCACTATAAAATTTCTTTCGATGTTGAGAGGAAGGAGATTAAATAGCATAACATTTGAAGGTGTAATATTTTGTGCATATTGAAACATACTTCATCACGTATGTAAAGTTGTCAATTTCCATCATTTTAATCTTTCATGTTCAATTTTCTGAAATTAAAAGATTTTATTAGTTGTGATTTTTGTAATATTGGTTTGAAAAGAATAAATAAATAGGAAAATACACTCTCTATTGTATGGTAATTTGGTGGATTTTAAAATAGGCAAAAATAACTGCAAATTACATGTCATGAAAGCAAAATTTGAAGGAATCTTCTCAAAGACAAAAAATTAAGTCATCAATGCATTTCTAACACCAATATGGAACATGAAAGCATGGTTAGCTTTCACAAAAAGAATGATGTCCCCAATTTCATACCTTTCTATAAATTTCTTAGTTCATATAGAATTATATAGAGCTAGATGTATTTCCATGTTGATTGAATCACCAAAGTTTATCCGAGAGTGTATTCACAACTATAACCCTAATCAAATAAAGATGGTGAAAGAGGGAATGGTTTATGCAGAATTGACTCTCAAAGAAATAGCTTTCACTTTAAATATTCAAATACACTAGTTCACACATTTCTAAATAAGGTTGAGTTGGAAAACTCATATTATGACCATGCAATCAAATGTAGGGCTAAGATTCATGAGAAATGGTTGGATGATAATATGAAGTTTACTTTGTTGAAAATTCCCAAGATATTCTATATGAATGAGTTCAAATAGGAGATAAAAGATGCAATAAATCTACTTACTAATGTTGTATGGATTCCTAAAGCTTTCACATTATATCCATGGATATATGGATCCATCAATTTTATTCTCACTAGGGAATATCCTATGCATTGGGCCCAAGCGATCAATGATGAGTTGCATTAAAAAATGACACACTAGAGAAAATATTTACATGACTTCTTATTTCATGTATTCATGTGTCACCAAACTACAATCAAATTATTTATATAAAATTGGAGTTTAGGGTAATGGTCAAAGTCAAAGGTTGGTATAACAATGCTATCCAAAGTTGGAACCATAAGAATATCTTAAGCATTACATGATAGATAATGGTATATGGAATTAGATAAGGTAAAATGACTCTGTGAATGCACAACAAGAAATTAATCCTTAAGGAAGTTAGTTCATGCAATTTCATAAATTTTCCTATAGCAAAATTAAGAGATATTTGTAAGGAAGTCAAGTAGCGGAACAACTTCCTACACTAACCTTGAGAGGAGGGTAATGCAAAAAAAATTACAGATCATCACAATAGTTACATAAAACAAAAATAGACATAATAAGATTCAAACCATAACACAATGATTTATGGGGGGAAAACCCTTTTAGGGGAAAAACCCCACACTCTAAAAGTCGCCCAATATATTATTCAACAATGAAAAACATATTACAATATACTTGCAGAGAAAGATCTTTGAAGGGGTACCACTAATCAGAGATTAAAAGGTAACTCAATAGTCATAAGACTCTTACACACAACCTTTATCTCATGCACCTCATATATAGGAGATACAATACAAGAAACCATGAAACAGTATTACAAAACCGTGGGCTAAAACCACCCAATGAGGTGTAGCCAACCTTATCTCCCTTCTAGATGCCCTATGACATGTTAAAATACACATCAAAACATGTCCCTCCCTTTTACAACTCATTTATGTGTCTGGTACATTTTATATTTTCTTTTTCAAGAGTACAAACTTTCAGAGGCCATAACTTGAAAACTCTGTGTCTTATTAACAAATTGTTTGAAGTGCCAAAAAGCTCATGAAGTGCTCTATTTCCTTGTAAGTTGCTACGCTTCTTATGCCAACTTTTCAAGGCATTTCAAGACCTCTAAAGTCCTCAAAATCAAATTTAAACCTTTCATTAGACCCCTCCAAAATGGAAACTTTAATATCTTCAAAACAAGTTGTGATCTTGTGACGAAACTTTACCAGCATGCTTATCTAGCCAGCTAGAAGCTTCAAGGATGATTTCACACCATTTCATGCTCAAAGGAAAAATTACTATAAATAGTAACCGAATGTAAATGCAAGGTTGAGACACCATTTTCCTGAAATTCTCCCACTTGTCAAACACCTTGCAAGAGCAAAGGGAGTATCAACACAATGAATCAATTGCTACGGGCCATGAGGCCCATAGACTCCGAACACCATTTGAACTTCTTTGTGCTCACAACCTTAGTTAAAGAATATACCAAATTCATCAAATTTTCTACCTTGGCCATCTTCACCTTACCATCTTAGACCATATCTCTGATAGAATGATACTGAACATAAATGTGCTTGGTTCGGGCATGAAATGTCGGGTTCTTAGCTAGGGAGATCACTCTTACTATCACAATATATTGTCACTGCTCCTTGTTTTATTCCAATATCTAAACACTGTCTCTTAATCCAAATGGCCTCTTTACAAGCATGAGTAGCTACCATATACTCTTCTTGAGTAATGGATAAAGCAACCATAGCCTTTCGCTTACTCATCCAACTAATTGCAACAATAAATAAAGCAAACACATAAGCACTAGTGGATCTTCTGCTATCAATATCACCTACCCAGTCTAAATCCATATAACCACGAATATCAAGGGAAATCATGTCTCCAACTAAATTACAATGATAACACAAATAATACTCTGAGGTACCCTTCAAATATCTGAAGACTCTTTTGACTGTATCCCAATGAACTCTACCGGGATTAGACATATATCTAGACAGAAGTCTTGCTGCTTGGGCAATGTCTAGTCTAGTACAAACCATAACATACATCAAAATTCCAACTGCACTTTGGTAAGTCACTTTTCTCATGTCTTCCATCACCAGTGGGGATGTAGGACAATTTGCAGTAGATAATTTCATTCCAACTACAAAAGCAACACATAATGGTCTACAATCTTGCATGTTGAACCTCTGTAACACTGAATTCACATACTTACTCTGGCCTAGCTATAACTTTTTGTTCACTCTATCTCTTTTAATTTCCATCCCAAAAATGTGCTTTGCTACACCAAGATCTTTCATTACAAATTTAGCAGAGAGTTGAGACTTCAGTTCTGAAATCATACCTTTCCCTTTACCAATACATAACATATCATCAACATACAATGCAATGTACAAGAAATGTTCACCATCAAATTTATAATAAACACAGTGATCTTATTTAGAACGTTCAAATCCCAAACTCAGCACATATGTATCAAATTTCTAGTACCACATCGTAGGACTCTATTTGAGGCCATACAAAGATTTTTTAATTTATAGACCAAATTACATTTACCTTTCACCACATAGTTCTCTGGTCATGTAATATAAATATCCTCCTCCAAATCACCATGAAGGAAAGCAGTTTTCACATCCATTTTCTCTAACTCAAAATCATAAGCAACAACAATAGAAAGCAAAACTCTAATTGATGTCATTTTTGCAATAGAAGAAAATATCTCACCATAATCAACACCCTCAACTCGAGAGTAGCTTTTTGCAACCAACCTCATGTTGGCTTGATGATGATTGTAATGAATGACTTCATGCGTTGTCATTGATGGAACACACACACACATATGTTCACATTGTCATTGTAATCTTAGACAAACTGGTATTGCTTCTAAAGTTACTTGTATTGCAACCGGTATTGGATGTTTAGTTTATGATGGTTTAGAGAGTGTCAAACCGCTACATGTAAAAAACTAGTATATGCAAGAATGGCTTGACATCAACTTGGAGATTTAGCATAGACCATCAAAGAAGCATTGGAGGATAATTGGTTTATGTATTGAAAGTGGTTAACTCTTAACCGGTATCGGTGTTCCAACTGGTATTCATTGATTGCGTGATGAGTTATCACCAGTTGTGATGAGTTACCCCTAACCGACAAATTTGGCAGCAATTTGTGATGAGTTATGTTAGATTGTCCAAATATACTTCACCTAGGAAATTGTGATACGATTTATAAGACAACATGAAATCTAATGTCTAAATAATGACATTATGATGAACTATTTTGAATATATGATATGATGAAAGATAGAAGTGTTAAGTTGTTGAAGGCATTGCAGAATATGTTGGTGATGCAGTTTTAAGTGAGCAGAAGAGGATCTATTCAAGAAAGTTGTGCTACTTCTAGATCACACCAGCTATTATTTTCTAATCACTACAATAGTCAAATCCCATAACCAAGTAAGCTCTAACAAGCTTCATTGTACAAATCCTTTAACAAGGTGATCCATTAGTTTGGATTCTAAAATCCTCTATTGAGGTTACTCCTAACAAGGTACTACCTTTAACAGGGTATAGCTCCTAATATTGTTTTGAGATCTTTAACAAGATTCACTCCTAGCAAAGTACTTTTGTAGACCTTAACCGGTCAATTACCTATTACTGCAGATAGTTAACTTGTGAGTCCCATCTCACTGTGGTTTTTCCCATTTGGGTTTTCCACATATCAACACTTGTGTTATGGTGGAAGTTTTACTTATTTTGGATTCTTTAATATCAATTTAGATTGCATGCATAGTGTTTAGTAAACTTGTTAAGTATATGTACTGGTCAGTGTTTAAAGTAGTATTATTTTTGTTGTCACTGATTGAACCCCCCCCCCCCCCCTCTCAGTGCTTTATAAGTCTATCAATTGGTATCAAAGCCCAACTTCCTTAAGGCTTAATATCTTAGAAGGAAACCCTAAAGCCACCATGGGGAATATGAGCTACTTTGAGATGGCTAGAGTGCTTGAAGCTACCAAGAAGAGATTGAAACCCTAAGGGTCAGATTTAAAGCTTCACAAGTCAAAAGGAGAGAGTTGACTGAACAACTATTGGAAATATCTGATAATAGTTCTTCAGATGAAGCTAACATTGATGCATTAGCTGAAGAAGTTGAAAAATTGAACGGTTAAAAGCTAAATCTGAGAAGAGAGTTAGAAGCCCTAACTATCCGCATGAGCCAGGAGCTGGAAGCTAGGAGGGCAACTGAAGACCTTGTCAAAGAAAGAGATCATGAGATTGATAAGATCAAACAAGAGAATGCAACCTTACATGAACATTGGCATGACGAGAAAGAAGAAAAAGAGGCTTTGCAGATAGATATTGAAATGACATCATCCCTAATAGAGACTCTTACAAAACATAATGAAGACCTTACCAAAGAACTCACTAAGGCTAATGGAAAGTGGGAAAAGTTCAATAAAACTTCTTCTATGCTGGATGAACATATCCAATCACAGAGGATGAAAGGTGATACATCTGGACTAGGCTTTAAAACATCTGAGAAAGGAGAGTCTTCCGATACAAAGAGCATCATTCACAAGGACAAAACTGCTCCTAAGGTTAACAAGCCTACTGAGAAGAAAGTTTTTTAAACCTATTTTCTTTATCTGTCATAAACCTGGACATACTATAAATGTGTGTAGAAACAAAACCAATGAGAATACATTCTATAATGCAAATTCTAGGTATGTATCTAGGGGATTTGAAGGTCATTTTTGTACAAGCAACATGTATGGACATAGATGAGTTGAATGAGCAAATAATCCAGTACCTCACATGAATCCAAGACCTAATGGTAACTGGAGGAGAACCTATGACAACCGGGGTAACATGAACTACCAGAAACCCTATGTCAACCGATTTAGTCCATTTGAGATGGAAAAGGTAACTAATGTCATTTGCACCATTTATAACAGTTATGGTCATGTGGCTATGAATTGCAGAAGGAGAATCAGAAGAGGCAGTGCATGACCTTGGAGATCATCTAGAATGGCTAGTTATCATTGTCATAAACTGGGACACATGGTGAAGTTATGTAGAACTAGAAAGAACAAACTGGTTATTCATTCTATAGACCCGAAGGGTAAGCAGAAGGTAAATGTTGAGGAAACTAGAGAAGCGATGAACCTAATCTGGAAAAAGAAGAGTGATGATATGCCTGCAGAAGAACTTAATCCTTCACCCAATGTGGAGAATCTTGCACCAGTGAATTGAGCCTTTCAATAGGGCTAAGGGGAGCATAGCGGTAAATCTACTTCTGGACCCCTTGAAAGATGAGTGGTAAGAAAGTTTGCATTTTTGAGTTATTCTGTGAGAGATCTTGATATCTTTGTTTATCATTTTTTTGAAAGTCTGTCAACCGGTTTTACACTTGTTAATATTGGATATATCATTAAGTGGTGTATTAGGGGTTGTAACCCTAGCGGTCGAACAATTATTGTAGTAGGCAAAGATGATAAAAATGAGTTTTACTATGTTATTTTTACCCTAAATGCATTCAAAAGAGAATTCTTGAGCACTTTTAAAATGAAAAGAGATTTGCTAGCTGGTTGTGGACAAATTTGTACTGTAAATTACGTGATTGAAGCTAATTCGAAGATTAGTGAAGGTGGAACTGGTGTGAATTTGAGTAATCAACCAGAAACAAAGGCAACGTGGGAGAATTAAGGTATTTCTTTGTAAATCCCTTTCAAATCGAGTTTACTAGAATGGTTTCATCACCTAAGCAAGTAGAGAGACTTATGATCACATCAAAACCTCTGGAAGTTATGTAATATGACCAAATTGTGTCATACAATGCTTTATCTCAAGTTCCTAACGGTGTTATCGTAAAAGGTGATTTGTCTAGTTATATTGATTGCAAAATCGAAGGTTTAGGATCACTATCAATTTATTCCCAATTGAAATCCTTGTGTGATAAGAGTGAAAAGATCCAACCCGAATATATTAGGGTTTATGAGAAGGGTTTTCATAATGCAGCTTATTTTATTGAGGATTTTGAAGAAGAACATGTTAGAATAATTCTTAGTCAAGTTCATGGTGAAAATATGTATTTGGAAAGATCACATACTATAACTAAAGAAGCTATCCATGTTGTAACTAATTTTTGGTCAACTAGTGAAGTTCCCAAGCTGAGGCAAATTTCTAAAGAGACTGTAACAACATTAACTCAGTCGACCTCTAATGGGCATGCATTTTCTATTAACAACATTAAGGACCCAATAGTTAAATTGGCTACCATGGTTATAGGCTATAGGATATTCTATTCCAGTAGAATGAACAGTGTGCCATCTGTAGCGGTGCATACAGCCTATAGAATGATTGTTGAGAATGTAGATTATGACCTATGTGAGGCCATAAAGAGTCAATTGATGTTGAATCTCCAATCAATTAAGAAGGACAACAGTCAGAAGTTCAAATTTGGTCAGTTATTGATTGGTTTATTCTTTTATTTTTAGAACTTCCTACCGAGAATTGGTGACATTGAATGGTCAAAAGACCTACTGGTAATTGCTCAGATCAAGAACAACATTAAGGCTATTAAGAACACTTTCTCTACTACAATGAACATGTACTTCAATGAATTTCAAAATAAAATGAGTATGAGGGTAAGGCTACCTGAAGACATGGTGAAAAACTTTGCTAAGGACATCATTTTCACAATCACCACTGATTTCTGTCTCATGGAAGCTATCAAACCCAGAGAGGATGAAATGGAAGACCTAAGCTATGAAGTCAATTATGACATTGATCGGTTATGCTAATAACCTATTGGCATCTCTAGTGGACAAGAAAAAGAAAAGATTGGGAACATTTGAGGAGCAAACTGCACCAGCTAAAACCAGTAGTGCTCAACCCAATAATGTTAAATGAAAGATGAAGAAGGTTGAGAAAGAACCTTGAGCACCTTATGTATCTACTGATACAAGAGTAACATGAAGTGTCCAAGTCAAAAATGAACAGACACCCAAAGTGAATGCTACGAAGCAGACTACAATAGAGAAGAGAGGTAGGCACCTGATTCTTCAAGAAGAATCTGATGATAGTGACATAGAAGAAGAGCCCAAGAAAATGAAATCAATTGGTAAAGTAGCTAAACTAGTAGAATAAGTGTAAAAGGCAAGTGTCCCTATTAATGTCTTATCTTACAAGCCTATGACTAATATTGAGAAGACATTGAAAACATTAGGGAGGAATAGATGATATTTCCGATTCTTTGTACTCTATTCTTGCAAATAAGAGACAAATTGTTGTTGACCAAGATCAAGAAATTATTGATAATGTATTTATTCAATATTTTCATGAATTATCTAAAGATGAATTAGTTACATTACTTGATAATTACAAAGGACAGTTTATTTCTAAGGCAAGAAGATTAAAGTTATTAAGTGGAAAGACTCAATCTATTGAAGTTGAAACTCATCAGATAGATCAAAATGGTCAACAAATGCATATGCATTCAAAGTCCTATAATGATGATCAAACAGAGCCTGAAGTATGACCAAAGATGGATGAGGAAGAAATAGTGCAAGTTGATATTGTCTATCCTATCAAGGGAAAGGATGACACTACTTCCAAACTAGTGATCTTTGTTTATGAAATACAGGACACTATTGATCTATCTGGGAATATTATTGAACCAGATAAGAAGCCACTAGTTATTACTATTGCATAGGTTAAAGAAATAGAAATACTGACAACTCAACCAAGTGTGGAAATTCCACCCCCACCGGTAAAAGATCAACAATTGAAAACAAAACTGCCACCGGTTTCACAAGCTACTTAGGAGAATCCTGTAGAAAAAGTTGGAGAGAAGCCCTCTGAACAAGCAAAGGAACAAGAGAAAGAGAAAATTGAGGAGAAGAAATTTGCTTAACAAGAAAAGGCATTAGTCAAATAGCATAATGATGATGATGATGACTCATAAGGCATCAAAGGGCTTATAGATGTAGAGAATATGAGTGTTGTTGGCATATGCACACTCCAATGAGACATTGTATGTGATTGAAGGTTTTGTCATTGATGGCAACCTTGCAATCCTATGGCACCAGCAAAGGCATTATACTGGCATCAGTAGATCACACTCTACACTGGCACTCAAGACACTGGCACTGGCACAAAGAAAAGAAGTATACTAGCACAGAGGCCGACAAGATTTTGTTATATTATATTTTGTTTATTATTGTAAAAACTTGTAAGCCAACTTGGTATATTGTAAAATGACTCTTATATATAAAAGAGATCATTGTAGACATTTTAAAATAAGAGAAGCAAGCGATAAGGAAAATATTAGGCACCTATTATGCGAAATATAGGCTAAGGGTTTATGTAAGAAGCAGAGCAACAACCGGTACTGGATCAGGCATTATAGATGCTATTGTAAAGCAGTACAAGATATTGGATTTATATAATCCTCATTGTAAGTCAGTGTTTCTTCCCATTGAGCAGTAAGCTTTAGGCAGTTGGCCTTCCTGCATGTGCAGGCCCCTATTGTAAGTAATATTCTCTTATTGGCTAGTGAGTGAATATTGTGGGTGACAAATCCCACCGAGGTTTTTCCCACATCGGGTTTCCTCGTTAAATTCTTGTGTTATGGTGTGCTTTTCATGTGGATGTTCTTAATTCTGTTTATTACATTATTTCTTGCATACCGGTATACTGTTATAATATGTTCTGCATGTTTTAAGATTATAAGAAGTTCTATAAACTGGTTAGATACTGATTCACCCCCCCCTCTTAGTATCAATGGGATTCCTAACAATTGGTATCAGAGCCTGGTCCTCTATTTTCATAAGCCTAGCAGCTTGAGGAAGATCTTGACACCAGTAAAGATGGAAAATCTGATGAAGCAATTGGAAGGAGCTCTTTCAGTCTATGATATAGAGAAATTGAAAAATATCAAACTAAAAGATGATTTAAGGGCAGCTCAGGATATCATCTAGGCACTTCAAGAAAATCTTACTATTGCAAGAAATAAGAGAAGAGAACTCTGTGAAAAATTGCAAAATGAGAATTATGAAAAGGAATCACTTAATGATATGATAAGCAAGCTGAAACAAGAGAACATGACAACAAAGAATGAGATGCAGGATATGACAATGAGATTTTCCAAAGAGATTGAGGATAGGAAGAAGAATGAAGAAGAATTGACCAGAAGACTAAGTGATGCAGCAAATGAGAACACAAGACTTAGCTATGAAAATGACATGTTGAAGATAGATCTGATGCATACTTAGAATGACTCTAATGAACTGATGAGACAAAAAGAAGTCTTAGAAAGAGAACTAGAAACTACAAATCAACACAAAGAAAAATTCAAGAAAATCTCAGAGGAACTTGGTACCCTGCTGAAGAATCAAAAACCTAAAGGTGACACTTCTGGAATTGGCTTTGAAGTTGGTGAAAGCTTCGGTACTGCAAATACTCAAGATCACAACAAACTGGTAAGACAGCCTAATGCTTATAAATTCAATGGAAAATGCTTTAACTATAATAAGTATGGTCATAGAGAAAATGAATGTAGATATAGAAATTACCATAATATCAACACACCCACCAGTCAATGTTCTAAATGCAACAAAGTTGGTCACAACTTTGAAAATTGCAGAATGAATGTGAGATGTTATGTTTGTGGAAGATTTGGACATTTATCTAATTAGTGCAGAACACAAACCAGCATAGGTTATGGGAAAGCTATTCAGAAGAATAATGTAACTTGTTATGCATGTAACAAGATTGGGCATATTGCTAAATTCTATAGAAGTAGAGGAACACTAGTAGATAATAAAAGTTCTAGCTTGAAAGGTAAAGAAAAGGTTGAAGAGGTTAAGCAAGAATTCTCAAAACAATGGATTAGAAAAACTGATCTAAATATTGGGAATACTTCTCCACCAGTAGAACCAGTCAATACCCCACCGGCAAGATAGAGTGATGCTTCATCGGCAGGACAGAGTAGTGCTCCACCGATAGGAAGTTCTTCATCTAATTGAAGAAAGTTTCCTTGAGGGTTTGGAAATCTAATGACACATATGCTATTATTCCCT
This sequence comes from Cryptomeria japonica, assembly GCF_030272615.1. Lineage (NCBI taxonomy): Eukaryota > Viridiplantae > Streptophyta > Pinopsida > Cupressales > Cupressaceae > Cryptomeria > Cryptomeria japonica. Next base: position 313,087,603 of record NC_081405.1, on the reverse strand, counting down.
CAGTTAGAGATAAGAAGTTGGGAATTACTTCTTACCGGAAAACAATGTTAAGTGAACACTTAACCGACATGCATTAATGTGGTAGATGGCGAAAAGACACTATATAATTGAGGTTTTGGCTCCATTTCATTTCATCGAGATTTCAAACCTATGAAGAGCGCGAAGATTCTGAGCTAAGGCATTTCGAGCAAGAAGCAAGAACACTCCAAGCAATCATCCATCCTAAAGGTAGTACAAGGTATTTTTATCATGGCATCCACCTCTACAATTGAATATATAGCAAACCCTACTATTGTTGAAGTGATAAAAAGACCTAGGCCCATATTTCAGTTAGTTCCCGAGGCAGCTAAGAAAGATGATACCTTAGGTGCTTTTTCTCAAATTCCCAAGGGAGTTTTTTATGCTGAAGACCCCAGAATGTACATCCACTGCAACATTGAGGAACTAGGAGATGAAGAAATTAAGACTATGTTTAAAATGGTGATATGTGATAAAACCGGCAATGTTAAAGATGAACACAAGATTATTGAAACCCTAGGATTTACAAAGATCCTTAGCATTCCTGAATTCCCCAAGGATGTGATTAGGATAGTCTTAAGAAGGGTACATGGTGAATTTTTCTGGCTAGATGCAATCCACAAAATCACTAAGGAAGCTGTGAAAGCTATCACAGGGTTACCGATCACCGGTAAAAGGCCAGATAAAACTAAGAAGGTATCCAATGACCTAGTTACAAACCTAACTGGTGCAACATTCGACAAGAGGTCCCTAAGAGTTAATGATGTAACAGACATTAATGTAAGATTTATCAGCATGATATTAGGATATAAAGCTACTCATGCAAATAGACTCAATTTAGTTTCAAGTTTATGCATTAAGAGTGCTTATGATATGGTCACAGACAATGCAAAGATTGATATATGTGAGTGGTTAAAAGATGAATTAATTGACAACCTTGGAAAGATTAAGAAGGACAAGAAATGAACTTTCGGGTTTAGAAATCTATTAGTATGTCTAATGCTACACATAACCAAACAGGTTCCCGGTATAGGCTACAAAGAACTTGGATATGATATACCGATAGGCAAACAGTTAACATAACTATTCAATAACATGGGAGAAAAAAAAGAAAACAATATTCATGACTTCTTTCAAGCATTAAAGGCCAAAATGAAGAAAAGAATCAGGTTATCACAAAAGATTGTTGACAAATACAAAGATGACATATGCTTTGTAATCAAGAAGGATGAAATCTGGATGGAAGTAGTCATCCCTAGGACAATTTGGGTAACCAAGATGGGCTATGAAACAGATGATCATATAATTGAAACATATGCTAAAACACTTCTAGAAGCCCCCAGTGAACCTAAGGAAGAAGTATTTGGTAGTGCTGAGCCATCAAAGAAGATGTGTTAAAGAAAACCGGTATAACAAAGGATGAGTTAGCAGCTCCACAACCTGAAACTCACCTATCACCAGTAGGTACTTCTTCAGAGAGTGACATGCCTACAACTTTCAAAAGAGTTGTAAGGAAAAGAGATCCATCACCGGAAACCACACCATCACCCAGGAGGACAAGACAAAAGCAACAAGCAGTGAGTTCTCCAATAAGAAAGGCTACCCCCAAGAAGAAGAAACTTACACCCAAAAAGAAGAAGAGAACAAACACAGACTTGGCCCCTCTTGATATACTGCTGAATGAAATTACAAAGGAAGGTAAACTGAAGAATATAGAGAAATTGTATGACACTTTGACTGCAGATGAAAAAGAACAAGTAGAAAATAGTGTTATATTGCATATGGACATGTATAAGAAATTTTTGATGGAAGTAATAGATGATGTACCAGATGAACTGTTCAAAAGACTAGAGGCAAGGAGACAAGCAGTATTAGAACTTGATAAGAAAATCAAAATAGAAAAGTTACTAGTTGTTTATCTAGTGAACTCACCTAAAGAGATTGATGATTTAATTGTTGAAGCCAACCGGTCAGTATTCTCTACTGCACACCGACACATTGCATTAATGGTAGGAAGAGTCAATGAGGTGACTGAGGAAACAGAAAATGGATGGGATATATTCCTAGTTGAAAAAGAAAAAAAGGAAGAATACAGGAACCCCAAACCCATAAAAGTTAATCAGAAAGACAGAGACAAAGGTAAAGGTAAAGTTGGTGGACCACCTAGTATCAAAGTTAGAGACAACTTACCCCCACCTCCTTTGATTACTCCATCAGTAAAAACAACTGAAGATCAACCGGCATCTAAGAGTATGGATGTAGAGGATGGAAATCCTAATTATGAAGTCTTATATACTATGGATGTTGATACTCAAAAGATCAACATAGTGGTAGACAAAGATACAACTGATAAGACTGATATGGCTAGTGAGCCTCCGATAGTTGAGGAAACTGATAACACACAGGAGAAACCGACAAAAGATAAAGAACAAAGGCTAGAGATTCAGACTAAGACAAAGAAACAAACAGAGCAAAAGGCTCTGGAATAGCAACAGGAATAGGTACGTAAGGAAACAGTGCCATCGACAACTAGTGAAATAGAAAAACCATTGCTTAAAGAAATGCAGACACAAATAGACCTACCAGAGGTCAATACAAGCTTGGTTATTTCCACCGGTACTCAGAATGTTGGTTCATCATTAGGTTACAAATCAACAAATGTGACTGAGGTACTATTAGACTCAATCAAGAAGATAACTGACTATAGCTCACAAGCTTACAAGGCAATTGATGATACCATATTGATTTTGAAGGTAATTGCTCCTAACTATAATATAGACAAAAAGATGAGCAAGGTACAAGAAGAGATCAATAAACTTGTAGATAATTTTGTTAACTCACCTGATAGACTATCAGTTTTTGAGGAAAAGATAACAAATTTTGAAGAAGAATTACTTAAATTGGAAAGAGAGAGAGATAGAATAGTGAATAAGGCAAAACATTTGAGATCAAAACTAAGTCCAAGATTGGAATATCTAGCATCACTATGGAAGGAAGTATCTGAGGCACTAATACAGGGAAAGAAAACATCGGCAGAGGATTTGCGGCATCTCACCGGTACAGTGAAGAGAACAGAGATAACAATAAAGGATAGCAAGAAGTTTATGGATAGTATAAACTTGATTTTAGGAGATCTTTTCCAAATTGTAACCACCCAATTACAAGGTTGAAACTACAAACTTTACTGACATCTTGACAACCTTTGTCATTGATGCCAAAGGGGGAGTAGTGGGATGAGAAAATTCAATATCATAGGAATCATATGCTCAGGGGGAGCACACACATTTTTGGTAACATTTTTGGACTTCACATTTTTGATACATTTTTGAAATTTCTCATGAGTGTTGCCATCAATGCCAAAGGGGGAGATTGTTGGCATATGCACACTCCAATGAGACATTGTATGTGATTGAAGGTTTTGTCATTGATGGCAACCTTGCAATCCTATGGCACCGGCAAAGGCATTATACTAGCATCAGCAGATCACACTCTACATCGGCACTCAGGACACCGGCACCGACACAAATAAAAGAAGTATACCGACACAGAGGCTGATAGGATTTTGTTATATTATATTTTGTTTATTATTGTAAAAACTTGTAAGCCGACTTGGCATATTGTAAAATGACTCTTATATATAAAAGAGATCATTGAGACATTTTAAAATAAGAGAAGCAAGCAATAAGGAAAATATTAGGCAGACCTACTATGCGAAATATAGGCTAAGGGTTTATGTAAGAAGCAGAGCAGCAACCAGTACTGGATCAGGCATTATAGATGCTATTGTAAATAAGTACAAGATATTGGATTTGTATAATCCTCATTGTAAGTCAGTGTGACTTCCCATTGAGCAGTGAGCTCTAGGCCGTTGGCCTTCCTGCATGTGTAGGCCCCTATTGTAAGTAATATTCTCTTATTGGCTAGTGAGTGAATATTGTGGGTGACAAATCCCATCGAGGTTTTTCCCACACCAGGTTTCCTCATTAAATCCTTGTGTTATGGTGTGTTTTTCATGTGGATGTTCTTAATTTTGTTTATTACATTATTTCTTGCATACCGGTATACTGTTATAATATGTTTTGCATGTTTTAAGATAAGAAATTCTATAAACCGGTTAGATACTGATTCAAACCCCCTCTCAGTATCTGTAATTGTGATGAAATCTAGGGCTCAGAAGAAGAGACTTAAGGAATAGAGGAAGGAAGCAGAAACCATCAAAACTACAGTGGAGATTTTGTCCAGTCTTCTAGCAGAGACTACTATAGGGAACTTGTCAACTCCTATTGGCAAACTTGGCTAGTTAGTTGCTGATGCCTCTGACCAACTCAAGTCCCTTGAGGAAGAAGATGAGAATATGGTAGAGAAAAACTATAGGAAGAAAAGAGGTGAACACATACTGAAAGATATTGATACAGGGAAGATTGGTTTATCCCTGAATAAAGATCTTTTGAGAAAAGCTATTGGAACAAGAGGCATAATTCTAGCCTATACATCTAATATTTCATTTTTCCATACTAATTTAGTTAAGAGGTGACATGAGACATAACTGGAACTTGAAAAGATATGTAATGCCTACACAACTTTACACGATTCAGTCTTAGCTTTTGGAAAATCAGTTGATGATTTGCGAAATCAATTAGATATGTATGATTTTGTTAGTAAATGCACACTCCAATGAGAAATTGTAGGTGATTGAAGGTTTTTTCATTGATGGCAATCTTGCAATCATATGACACCGACAAGACAAAGATACCAGCATTGGCACCGATAGACTCTACATCAGCATATAGAACACTGACGGTGAAAGGAAGGATACCGACACCTTGGCTGACTTAAATTTTGTTTAAAATGTATTTTGTAATTAATTATAAAATCATTGTAAGCTGACATGGCGAGTTGTAATATGACTCATATATGTATGATATCATTTTGTAATAGGAAATGTGTGAGATAGGATGTGAAATAAGTAGACCTAATATGCAAAATATTGGTTAAGGGTTTATGTTGTAGCAGAGCTTAAACCGGTACTAAATCTGGCATAACAGATGTTGATCTGAAGCAGTACAAGACATTGGATTAGTATAATCCATTTTTGTAAGTTAGTGTGACTTCTTTTGTAAGCCAGTAAGCGAATATTGTGGGTCACAAATCCCATCGAGGTTTTTCCTACACTGGATTTCCTCGTTAAACTACTGTGTTATGGTGTGCTTCTCATGATTTTGTTATTGTTCTTAGTTACTGAATTATTTCTGGTTTACCAGTACATAGTTTTAATATGCTTTTCATGTTTTAAGTCAAGTAAATTTATATACCAGTTAGATACTGATTCACCCCCCCCCCCTCTCAGTATCTTTGGAAATCCTAACAATTGGTATTAGAGCCTAGTCCTCTATTTTCAGAAGCCTAACAACTTGAGGAAGATCTTGTCACCGATAGAGATGGAAAACTTGAGAAAGCAATTGGAAACAACTCTTACAGACTATGATGCAGAAAAAGTGAAGAATATCAAACTTGAGGATGATCTGAAAGCTACTCAGGATATTATTCAAGCACTTCAAGAGAATTTTACTATTGCAAGGAACAAGAGGAGAGAACTTTGTGAAAAGATGCAGAATGAGGAAAATGAAAAGGAAACTCTTAATGATTTGGTAAACAAGCTAAGACAAGAAATTAGTACAACAAAGAATGAGATGCAAGATATGACTATGAGATTCTGTAAAGAAATTGAAGATAGAAAGAAGAATGAAAAAGAATTGGTTAGAAGACTAAATGATGCTGGAAATGAAAACACAAGACTCAGTCATGAAAATGATATGTTGAAGATAGATATTATGCACACACAAAATGACAGAACTAAACTCATGAGACAAAAAGGAATCTTGGAGAATGAACTGACTGCTGCAAATCAAAACAAGGAGAAATTCAAGAAAAGTTCAGAAGAACTTGGTGACATGATGAAGAATTAGAAACCTAATGGTGATACAAATGGCCTTGGCTTTGAAGTTGGTGAAAGCTCCAGTACTGCAAACAATCATGATCATAGCAAACCGGTAAGACAACCTACTACTTACAAATTTAATGGCAAATGCTTTAACTGTAACAAGTATGGTCATAGAGAAAATCAGTGTAGATCTAGAAATTATCAGAATACTAATACACCCACCAGTCAATGTTCTAAATGCAACAAAGTTGGTCATAATTCAGAGAATTGCAGAATGAATGTAAGATGTTATATTTGTGGAAGATTTGGACACTTATCTAGCCAATGCATAACACATACTGGCATAGGATATGGGAAAGCTATTCAGAAGAACAATGTGACTTGTTATGCCTATAACAAAATTGGACATATTGCAAAATTTTGTAAAAGTAAAGGCATCACCAACAAATAACAAAGGTCCTAGTTTGAAAGGTAAAGAAAAGGTTGAAGAGGTAAAGCAAGAATTCTCAAAACAATGGATCAGAAAGTTAGATCTGAATGTTGATGGGAATACTCCTCCACCGATAGAACATAGTATCACTCCACTGGCAGGAGACTCTTCATCTAACTGAAGAAAAATCCTTTGGGGATTTAGCAACAAAATGAAAAACTTTCTATTATTCCCTCGGTTGATGGGGAGAAGTTGAAATTACTTCTATACCGACAGATGACTTAACTTGTGACTTACCTGGAAGGCATTAAATATGGTAGTTGGAGAAAATAACATTATAAAGCAAGTGTTTTGGCTCCTTTTTCATTCACCGATCATTCAAATCTCTAAGAGCGCAAAAATTCCTGAGTGAAGGCATTCTAAGCGAAGAAGTGAAGCAATCCATCAAAGCATTCATCCCTAAGGTAGATTGAGGTATTTATAGCTATGGCATATTCATCCACTCCTAAATTTATTGCAAACCCTACTGTTGTTGAGGTTATTAAGTGTCCTAGACCCGTTTTCAAACTGGTTCCCAAAATTGCAAAGAAAGATGATAGCATAGGTGCATTTTCTCAAATTCCTAAGGGAGTAGTATATGTTGAAGACCCTAGGATGTATATACATTGTCATAGTGAGAAAATAGGTGATGATGAGATTAAGAATATGTATAAGTCTGTGATTTGTGATGAATCTAGAAATGTCAAGCCAGAACATAAAATAGTGGAAACCCTAGATTTTACTGAAATTCTTAGTATATCAGATTTTCCCAAGGATATCATAAGGATTGTATTAAGCAGAGTACATGGTGAATTTTTATGGTTGGACTCATATCATAAAATCACAAAAGAAGCGGTAAAAGTTGTAACAGGGTTACCTTCCACCGCTAACAGACCTGACAAAACAAAGAAGGTCTCAAATGACACAATGACAAACCTAACTGGTGCAACATTTTGATAAAAGGTCTTTAAGGGTAAACGATGTAAAAGACATTAATATCATATTTATCAGTATGATCTTAGGTTATAAGGCTACATATGCAAATAGGTTAAATTTAGTTTCTAGCCTATGTATCAAAAGTTCCTATGATATGGTCAATGATAATGCAAGAATAGATATATGTGAATGGCTTAAAGATGAGCTGGTAGACAATTTGGGAAAAATTAAAGGAGATAAGAAAGGAACATTCAGATTTGGAAGCTTACTTGTTTATTTGATGTTGTACATAACCAAACAAGTACTCGGTATTGGTGCTAGAGAGTTTGGCTTTGACATCCCGGTAGGAAAACAATTGTTAGATTTACTAAGCAACATGGGAGAGAATAGGGAGAAAAACCTAAATGAGTATTTTCAAGCATTGAAGGCTCAAATGAAAACTAGAGTAAGATTGTCACAAGCTATTGTGGATAAGTATCAGAAAGAAATCTGTTTTGTGATCAAGAAAGATGAAATTTGGATGGAGATAGTTATCTCTAGAACTATTTGGGTAACTGAAATGGGATATGAAATAGATGACAACATCATAGAAACTTATGCAAAAGCCCTCCTTGAAGCTCCAAAAGAATCGAAAGAGAAAGTGTTTGGTAGTGCTGAAACAATAAAAAATACTATTCAATCTAGGAAAAGGGTTAAGAAAGTCAAAGCAACTGTAAGAAAAGGAACTAGTAGGCAAAGGAAAACAAGGAAGATGTTTTGAGACAAACTAGTATAAGTGAAAGTGAGTTGGAAGCACCTCAATATGAAACTCATCTTTTACTGGTTGGAACTTCTTCTGAGAGTGATATACTGACAGTATTTAAAAGGGTTGAAAGGAAAAGAAAACCCTCACCGGTACCCTCTCCTACACCAAAAAGAACCAGACAAAAACAACAGGCAGTAAGGCCCCCAACAAAGAAAATGACTCCTAAGAAGAAGAAGGTGAAACAGACTATTGCTCCTCTAGACAAACTTCTTAGCGAAATTATAGAGGATGGTAAGATGAAGAACATAAACAAAATATACAATACACTATCAGCTGATGATAAGGAAAGCATAGAGAGCGGTGTAATTCTACACTTAGATATATACAAGAAATTTATGATGCAAATTGTTGATGAAATTCCAAATGATCTATATAGGAGACTTGAAGCTAGAAGATTAGCCATTGTTGAGCTGGATAAGAAAATTAAGATTGGAAAATTACTTGTAGTGAATCCAGTTAACTCACTTGATGAAATAGACAAATTAATCAGTGAAGCAAACTGGATAGTATTCTCCACTGCTCACCGACATGTAGCACTAATGGCTGGTAGAGTAAATGAAGTATCTGAGGAAACAACAGATGCATGGGATATATTCTTTGTGGAAAAAGAAAAAGAGGAAGAATTACTTAGGCCAAAAACTATCAAAGTATATCAAAAGGATAGAGATAAGGGGAAAGGTAAGGTAGGTGGACCACCAAGCCTAAAAATAACTAACAATGTACCCCCACCTCTTTCAGATACTCCATCGGTAGACACTATTGACAGACAACCGACCACAGAGAGTATGGAAACTCTAGTAGAGGATACAAATCCTAATTCTGAAATTTTGTATACGGTAAATGTAGACACATAGGAAGTTAATGTTGTGGTTGATAGAGAAACCACTGAGGATAAGGTGAAAAATGTGACTACTAAGTCACTGGCTGCAAAGGTTGAGATGAACATAGAAAAACCTACACAGACAGAGCAATTGGTAGAGGATACCACAGAGAAACCGGTAGATACAACAGAAAAACCATCTAAAGAACCAACAAAATAGAGTTTAGAGGTACAAACTAAGATTACATCTGAGAAATCGATAGTTAAAAGCTCAGAGAAACCCTCTGAGACATAGATAGAGAAACTAAAATAGGTACAGGTTGAAGCATAGGTTCAGACAGACACAGTGCCACCGACCCAAACTGAAAAGCAAAAACCTTTGTTTGTGGAAATGCAAACATAAACTGACCTACCAGAGGTCGAATCAAGTAAAGTAATTACCACAACTGGTAGCATGGATATTATAAAGATTGTTGGACAAACATTTGGTACATCTATGGCAGAATTCAGACCTACAAATGTAATAGAGGTCTTGTTAGATTTAATAAAGAAGATCATAGAATGCAATGCACAAGCCTATAAGGCTATTGATGATACAATTCCAATTCCTAAATTGATTGCACCAAAGTGCATAGTTGATAATAAGGATTCTTTAGGACAACTAGACACATTATCTAAGTTCATCACTGGTAACTTACTGACTATTGATCAAATAAATGAGGATACATTTAAGTAAAGGATGATAAAGGAAAAAGAGAAATTATTTGAGGATATTGTAAATAATAACAAGGAGAAAATGGATACTCTATTACCGGAACTTGGAGAAATAATTATTGACTCAAAGAAACTCTATAGGGACACCTGTAAAACAAATATTTTGATAGAGGATCTTGACAAGGAGATCAACAAAGCACAAGATAAGATAAACAATATTGTTGACAATCCGATAGGTGCATCAGATTCATTTTTGGAATTAGAGAAGAAGATTGCAGAGCAAGAAGAGAAAATCAAGAAGTTAGAAAATGACAAACAGGGAATAAAGGATAAAGCAAAGGACTTAAAATGCAGACTTAGTCCAAGACTTGAATACCTTATTTCTTTGAGAAAAGAAATATCCGAGGCTCTGGTTCACGGACTGAAAATATCAGAAGAGCAAATGCACATACTCACCGGTACAGTGCAGAGAACTCAAGAGGTATTAAATGACAACAAAACATTCAGTAACGGTATAAATTTAATTTTGACAGATATCTTTCAGATTGCAACCCTCTAGTTACAAGAATCCAGGCAGGACTCCACTGACACTGAATGACAACCTTTGTCATTGATGTCAAAAAGAGAGTAGTGGGATGAGAAAAATGGTTAGAAAAAAGGATGTCATCTGCTCAGGGGGAGCATACATTTTTTGGCACACAGTTTTGGTAAGACAATTTTGGCAGACTATTTTTGGATATCATTTTGGACACTTTTGATTTTTCTCATGAGTGTTGCCATCAATGCCAAAGGGGGAGATTGTTGGCAAATGCACACTTCAATGAGAATTTGTAGGTGATTGAAGGTTTTGTCATTGATGGCAACCTTGCAATCATATGACATTGGCAAGACAAAGATATCGGCATCAACACCAACAGACTCTACACTGACATACAAAACACAGGCAATGAAAGGAAGGATACCGACACCTTGGCCGACTTCAGTTTTGTTTAAAATGTATTCTGTAATTAATTGTAAAATTATTGTAAGCCGACATGGTGAGTTGTAATATGACTCATATATGTATGAGATCATTTTATAATAGGAATTGTGTGAGATAGGATGCAAAATAACTAGACCTAATATGCAAAATATTGGTTAAGGGTTTATGTTGTAGCAGAGCTTAAACCGGTACTGAATTTGGCATAGCAGATGCTGATCTAAAGCAGTACAAGACATTGGATTAGTATAATACTTTTTTGTAAGTCAGTGTGACTTCTTTTGTAATTGAGCAGTGAGCTCTAGGCACTTGGCCTTCCTGCATGTGCAGGCCCCTATTTTAAGAGTAACAAATCCCACCAAGGTTTTTCCAACACTGGGTTTCCTCGTTAAAATACTATGTTATGGTGTTCTTCTCATGTTTTTGTTATTGTTCTTAGTTACTGCATTATTTTTGGTTTATCGGTACCCCCCCCCCCTCTTAGTATCTTTGGGAATCCTAACACATTTTGAATAGGCAAAGAGACTTTGATCCCTAAAGGAGTTAAAGAATTTATTGATACCTAAGGTGGCAACAAGCTTATAAGAATGCAGAAGCAGTTTTAGCTACTCTAGAGATGAGTACAATTGATGCAATGGAAGAATTTTCTGCATAGGTCATGACCACCATAGAGATCACTGAAACCTTACTAGAAACATGGGAAAATGATTTTTCTCAAATGAAGCTTACTTTTAGTAATATTTTCTTGAAATTTGAAGTGAACACTCCTTAATAAAGACTTCTAATTTTTTGTATATGTAAAGTTTTGATGCAAATTTTGCTATATATATATTTTACTTTTCAATTTGGCATTGTTGTCAAAGGGGGAGTAGAAATATGTATGTGTGTTGTGAAAATTTTGTATGTATTGTTAAGGGGGATTTGAAATATGGTTGTACAATTTTTGTAAGCACACTTAGTTCTAAAGTTGTAAAATTTTCTTAAGTGTTGCCATCAATGCCAAAGGGGGAGATAGTTAACTTGATGATGATTGTAATGAATGACTTCATGTGTTGTCATTGATGGAACACACACACTCACATATGTTCACATTGTCATTGTAATCTTAGAGAAACCATTATTGCTTCTAAAGTTACTTGTATTGCAACCAGTATTGGATGTTTATTTATGATGGTTTAGAGAATGTCAAACTGATACATGTAGACAACTGGTATATATAGGAATGGCTTGACATCAACTTGGAGATTCAGCGGAGACCATCAAAGAAGTGTTGGAGGACAATTCGTTTATGTATTGAAAGTGGTTAACTCTTAACTAGTATCGGTGTTCCAACTGGTATTCATTGATTGTGTGATGAGTTATCCCTAATCAACAAATTTGGTGTTAATATGTGATGAGTTATGTTAGATTGTCCAAATACATTGCACCTAGGAAATTGTGATATGATTTCTAAGCCATCATGAAATCTAATGTCTATATAATGACATTATGATGAATTATTTTAAATATATGATATGATGCAAGATAGAAGTGTTAAGTTGTTGAAGGCATTACATAATATGTTGGTGATGTAGTTTTAAGTGAGCAGAAGAGGATCTATTCAAGCAAGTTGTGCTACTTCTAGATCACACCATCTATTGTTTTTTAATCACTACAATAGTCAAATCCCCTAACTGGGTAAGCTCTAACAAGCTTCATTTTATAAATCCTTTAACAAGGTGATCCATTAGTTTAGATTCTGAAATCCTCTATTAAGGTTACTCCTAACAAGGTACTACCTTTAACAAGGTATAGCTCCAAACAAAGCTTTGGGTTCTTTAATAGGATTTGCTCCTAGCAAAGCACTTTTGTAGACCTTAACCGGTCAGTTAACTATTACTGCAGATAGTTAACTTATGAGTCCCATCTCACCATGGTTTTTCCCATTTGGATTTTCCACGTATAAACACATGTTATGGTGGATGTTTTACTTATTGTAGGTGCTTTAATATCAATCTGGATTGCATGCATAGTGTTTAGTAAACTTGTTAAGTATCTCTACCGATTAGTGTTTAAAGTAGTATTGTTTTTGTTGTCATTGATTCACCACCCCTCTCAATGCTTTATAAGTATATCACCACACTTTATACTTATCAATGCCTCCATCTGAACAATTCTTTTTCTTGAACACCCATTTACAACCAACAACTTTCCATCCTTCAAGCAATGGTACAAGATCCCATGTATCATTCTTTTTCAAAGCTGTCATTTCTTCTTCCATAACAATATTCTAAGATTTTGCATCATTCACACCTAATGCCTCTTCTACAGATTTTGGTTCATCGACATTAGTATTCGAAGAAAAAATACATCTCCAATCATCAAGTGAATACCTTTCAGGTGGTTGTCTATGACTTGTAGACCTTTGAACAAGCTAAGTTGGAGGTTCTTCTTCCTCTTCTAAATATTCAGAGCTAGATGAGCTCTCCTCAACCACTTGCCTATCTAGGGGTCTCAATTCAACTCTTTCAGGTGTAGAAGGGAATTGAATCACATCTTCCTTTTTAGTCTATTCTGTCTGCAATGTAATAGAAGGAGACTTAATTTATCTAAAAATAACACTTCTACTATGAATTACCTTCTATACAATAGGGTCCCAAAGCTTGTATCCTTTCATACCATAACTGTACCTGATGAAGATACATTTAACAACCTTGTTCTCCAACTTTGTCTATTTCTCCTTTGGCACATGTGCATATTCCTCACAACCAAAAACTCTAAGATGTCTCAATGAAGGCTTGTCTCCCAACCATGCTTCCATAGCCATTTTATCAACAAGATCTGATGTAGGACACCTATTAATCAGGTAGCAAGCAGTGGTAACAACTTCAACCCAAAACATTTTTCTAGACTAGAAACACTCAATATACTCCTAACCTTCTCCATCAGTGTCTTGTTCATTCTTTCTACAACTCCATTCTGCTATGGATAATATCATTAATACATTTGGCCTCAAATTTCGATGGAGGTTTTGGATGGACAAGGTATTTTGTAATCAAACTTGATTTTTTTTCTTTAAAAGTGCCCGATAACGTCGAAATGCTGATGATGTTTTCCGACAAATCCTGTATTAGTCAGAATTCCAACAACCATAGGCATTATTAAAAAAAAAGAAAAGCGTGGGTTCATTTGAAAACCGCGGGTGACGGATTGAATTAACAATTCCTTTGCCTCTACCAATTCCTTTGTTTCTTTGCCTCTCTACAAGTTGGGTTCGATGTGTCCTTCTCCCTTTAACTCTTGACTTCCTAATTAACAAAAACTAATTTATATCAACCATCTTGTTATCTTTTCCTGGCCTGGTTTAAAATTGGGTTGTCTAGCACGTGATATCGAAGGATTGAGTAGCTAGTTTGGAGGGTATCGAACTATTGGAGATGGCAAAATTCTTGTAGATTTTTGCATGCCTATAAATTCTTGTGGACTTGCAGGTTGTGTATTTGAATCTTGTAAAGTTGGTTCTAGACAAGTTCATTTCAAAGTGCACATCTCATAAATTTGAGCTTGTTATCCTACTAGTATGTTCTCATTTATCTCTTTTTCTTTACTTTCCCAATGTTGTAGTTCCTAGTTATTGAAAAGTCTTCCAATTATCGATTATGTTAGATAAAGTCTAAAAGTATTGTATACAAATTAAAAAATAAGTAAACCCTATTTACTATACCAGAATCAGGACATAAGAAGCAATGATGTCCACATATTTATCTAAGTGGTGTTACAAAATAGACTTCAACTTCCAAGTTTTCTCAAATCCATAGAAAAATCTTCTAGAATCAAATAAGGTGATAGGCATTTGAATCTTCCATAGTTCAATTTCGCATCAGTTATAGAGTGTGTTTGGATTCAATCTAACAATTGGAATTTTTTCTTGAATGCCCCCTTGTGCATATAGCCTTATTTTGCCCATCATATATAACAGATTTGAGAAATCTTTAAATGGATCTCCCTTGGTTAAATTTGTCTAGGTGTCATTCCTCTTCATTCCACTTGCTATTATGATATGTTGAAAGTTGTAAAAGCCCAAAAAATTTCTCTATCCAAGAAAGTTTTGGTCATTTTTCTCACTTTTTGTGGAGTTGCATACTTTTTGTTGACTACTGGACTTATTCTAATTGTCTAATATCCATTTCCTACTTTCAATCCCACCTGGAAGCTCTGCTAAGTATATTGGGTTTTTCTTCTCTTCATCTATTTTTATTTCCTCCTTTTGTGGGTTTTTAACAAATAGCTGGACTTTTGTCTCTTTGTCCCAATATTCCATTCTCTTCTACCCCTAATAACCTATTTGAGGTTGTATAATGAAGGGTTATCTTTAATTCAAGATAGGTTTGAAGGTTAGCCATGGATTATAAAGAAATTTTTAATGGTTTTTGTCAAAACTATCATAAAACCCTTGTTGACAGGGTTGCAGCAAAATAATTGATTATAACTCTTAATGTAACCACTTAAGTTTCTTCATATTTTGGAATCTAATAGTAAATTCAATTCTCTTTCGTATGAAGTTGGTTTCATGTTGATTGGTTGTATAAATTATAAGAAAATTTATGCCCTAGCAGGCTAAATATGGAATGAGCCTAAATGCCATTGACTCAAAACCACATTATGAATGATAAAACCTTAAAATTCTCAAATTAAAACCTTAATACATTATGAATGACTTGATTGAATTCTTCATAAATTCATCATTCCTAAGTTGATCTATTAGATGACACAATAAAAAGGTTTCTCTTTTTTTAAAACTCAAATATTTTTCATCAAATTGCCAAAATCAAGCTTCTTTTTTAGCCAAGAAAACTATCTAAATAAAATAGTCTTCATAATTGAAGAGAGTCTAAGTTTAAGTAACATTTCAACTTCTATATAACTAGTTCTAAGAATACTTCTATACTTGTGATATCCTTTTACATAGTTTGTGAAGGTTATGCACCGAAGTTTTGATAGCCCAATTTTTTTGCATGTGAAGAAAGACCATGTCAGAAAATATCAACGAAGAACAAAATAAGGAGACAATTGCTAGATTGTGGTCTAAGTTGAAAGAAAAGGTGATGGAAAATTTTATTGTCCCTGCAAAATTTGTAAGGCTTAAAGACTAGAAGACTTCTAATCAAAACACCTAAGAAACATTGTAGGCAGCATGGTCACATTGAAGGGGGACATGATTATCATCCATTGGTAAGTTGTTCATTATATCATTTTAATAATTTATATACATAAGAAATCACTTCATGATGAGATCATGATCATGGTTTATTTATGTTGATTATTTTTATATAGGTCAAGCTCCAGGGAACATGATATGGACCAACACAACCCGGAGAATATGTTTTTTGAAGTGGGGGAACATGGAGGTGTGAATATCCAAGCTAAAGATAATGATCCCATGGAATATGACAATCATGTGCTAGAAAACACAATTGAAGATGATGGTACAAATACATTGATCCATTACACATTTAGTACAAGCGTAACCGATCATGATGATCAAGATGACTTTGATGTTATTCATGATTTACCTGTACTTGAGAAGGCATGCGAGCCCCTTTATGAAGGCTCCCATACAACTCTTCTCTCTGATGTATTGTTGTTGGTTAACTTCAAGGTTATGAATGGTTTATCCAACATAACAATCTCATGTATGTTTTTGATTAAGGAAAATCAGGTTTTAAAGGACCCGAAACCCACTTACATAACGAAAAGAAAAGCAATAGAGAAACTAGAGAAAACAAAATAAAGAGAGAAAGGCTGAAAAAGAACAACACAAAAGACAACAACCAGAGTAAAGAACAGCAAAGGGCCAACAAGAAACTGGCACACCTAGAACAAAATTACATTTTAGGTAAAAATCTTAATAGTCTCTTCCGCATCCTTGACCAACATCATCATCGCTTTTGTTTCCTCTTTCAAGTCTTTATTTTCCTGCACCTGTTGATTGCCTTTTGTCTTCAGCTCCAGCTCTCTTGCATTTTGCCTAGTTCTGTGTCTGGAGGAGTGTTGAGCAGAACTAGAATCTGGCTCATCATCAAAAATCATAGTGTCTTTATTCTCCTTATCCTTCTCCAGGCAAGAAACCAGCACATTCATGTTTTGAGAAGACACCTTCAACACAACCAAACTATGCTCCATGAATTTCCTCAGAGCACTCAGTTTTTTGAATCCGATTGTTTATTAGATCATTATCAGACTCACCCTTTTCTTTGAGAGTCCTCACCAAATCCTCTAGGTGCTTCAAATCTCCCTTTATAATCTCACTTTCCGGCTAGTCCAGAATTTCTTTTTCATCCTTTGCAACACTATTATCCTCCACATTTTCCTCTTTTCCTTTAATGACGATATCCTTAACCAAATTATCAATTTTGAAATCCAACTCTCTCTATTTTTCCTGAATTCTAGTAATGTTATCAACCACCCACTTCTGGAAATTGAACATTTTTAGAGTGTTGCTTCTAGCAGCATTCAAAATGGAATCCGTATTCTCCATATCTTGGGAAGAATCCTCAGACCTAGGGTTTCCCTCCTCCATATTATGTTGAACATCATCCCTATTGTTCGAATCATAGGGATTCTCCTTCGCCTCTAACTCTTCAACATCCTCTTCTCTCTGCTCATTAACTTTGTCCCCTTCCTCACCCTCAACCTCCTTCTCCTGCTCATTCTCCGCCTCTTCTTCCACCTCCTTCTCTTGCTCCTACTTAGAAACAACCTTCTCTTTAGTGTCTTCTTCAACTTTTTCACTTACCCTCAATTTATTTTTAGGAGGAAGATTAGAAGAATCCTCATCAGAGTCAAAACCATCATAATCCTCAAAAATATGTGCATTCTCCATAAAGGGATCATCCTTATTAGCCTTAACTTTACCCTTAAGATACTCATATATTAACAAAATAAGACCTTGGTGAGCAATGGGGTAAGAATTAGGTTTCTTAGCATGGTCAGCTAGACTATCATTAAGTGAGGAGGCCAAGTAGAAGGGCAGAGATATATTAGAGCCATGGCGAAAGTGGTCAAGGATAAAAAAGTGGTAATTGTAGACTTTCAAAAACCTACCATCAACCGTAAGATACTCCATTAACACTTTCAACATTTTTTGCCAAAATGATTTTACCTGGTTAGGGAGATAATAGGAAGTATTATCTGTTTTGGCAAGGCGAGCCCTTTCTTCTTTGTTTTTGGGGAAATTATTTATGGCTTCTACTGAGAACTTGTGGTCTCTGTAAAACTTGATGCCATCCTTCTGCAAACCGGTCACCTCAGCCACCAAATCTTCATCCAATTTCTAGGTTTGACCAAACAGAGTAACTCTATTATTTTTCCAGCCCTTGGCAAAACCATGGGAAATGGACTTCTTGCTCCCATGCAATTTATCCATATAATTAGTGAAGCCATATCTATGAAACCTTCTCCAAATTTTCCTTTCACCCTTCCAACTATCACAGCTGGTGGGCACATTACGGTTGAGATTTTCATGTATGTTAAGGTATGTCGTATATGTCATTATAGTTAATAAAGGGTGAATCATGTACCATTAATATTCTTTATATTAACAAATTAATATTTTGTAGATTGATAGGTGAGTTTTTGTTACCACCATCAAATATTCTACCTCGCTCATACCGAGAATTATCTTCCATTCTAAAAGATAATGGAATGGAGTATCAAGTAATAGATGCTTGTCCCAATGATTATATTATATATCATAAACAACATGAATTTGCAACCCTGAATGTCATATAACTAGATATAGAATAGATCAAATAACAAAAAAGGTACCTCGCAAGGTTCTTCGTTATATTCCCATTATTCCATGTATGCAATGATTTTTAGGTGCACTAGCTTGTCACAATTTATGGATTACCATGCATGCAATAGAAGTTGAGATGGAATTATTTGAATGCCTACGGATGGTTCAAAATTTATGGACATAGAGGAAAGGTGGCCACACTTTAAAGAAGAACCTTGTAATCTCAAGCTTTCATTGGTAGCAGATGGTGTCAATCCATTTGGAGAGATGAGATCTGTTTACTCAGTGTGGCCAGTTTTTGTTATCAACAATAATATTCCTCCATGGATGTCAATAAAGAGGGAGAACATAATGTTGGTGATAATTGTTCCAGGTATTTTATCATTTAATAGTCATCTACATTTAATTATAAATATTGCAGTAAAATGGTCATAATAATTATGTAATGTTTTTATTCATTCAACTAGGTAAGTACCAAGTTAAAGATATGAATGTATATATTGAGCCTCTTATCGATGAGTTATTGGAGTTATGGAATGGTGTCACTATACATGACGTCTCTAGACCAATAGGACAAAGACAATTTCAATTCCATGCAATGCTTGTATGAACAATACATGATGCCCTAGGGCTAAGACATTTTTGTGGTATGTTACAATGTTCAAGTTTCTAATTATAATTCTAATTATGAAAATTAACATATTTAATCCAATTATACATTATATTTTAGGTCTTCAAACAAAGGGAAAATTTGCATGTCTAGTTTGTGGTCCAAAGATGAAATCCCGTCATTCAAAAGGTTTAGGAAAGAAGGTGTTTGATGAGTATAGGCACTTCCTCCACATAAATCATAAGTATCAAAATACTGAAAAACATTTTTTCAATGGGAAAGAAGAGACTACATCAAAGCCACGAAGAATGACACCTTGCCTATGGAAGTTGGAATATAATAGAATTAATTGTCAAGGTAATGTCATTCCATCTAATGGTTTATGTTTGGAATTTGTATTTTTCTATTGTGTTTTGTTTACTGATGATGTAATTGATGATCGCGAAGGTCATAAAAGAATTAATGACCACCTTCCAAAGGGACTAAAAATTTATCCGAGACAATTAAGTAGGTTTCCCTACTACGAGAAGCTACAAACTGTCCATTTTTTGATACTATGCATATTGGAAAGAATATAACAAAGACATTATGGAAAATATTGGAGGGAAGGCATGACAAAGAAAAAATTGTCAAAATTTGTAGTGACATTTAGGAATCCAATCATGCGATGAAAAATGTCATTTAATCAAATAGAAATGGAGACCAGATTAATATAAGTGCCCTTCCTTGGTTATTAATAGACCAACAAAGCAATGCTATAAAAGACGTCATTAGAAAAATTTGATTTCCCACAAGATTTGTTGCGAACATAAACAATCTCATATCAAAGAAAAGTAAGTTTGGGCCAGGGATGAAAATACATGATTGGCATACCTTTATTAAGGTAATTCATGTTCTTGTGTATTTACTAAATATTTGTATACTATGCATGTACTTTTCATTGTATTATGTTAGAAAACAATGAAAAGATCATTTGATAATTGTTGCAGTATGTTCTACCTCTATCTCTCCCAGACAACTTTGACAATAATGTCAAGCAAGTCATATATGATCTTGGAAAATACATGAGGTAAGTAGTGATCTTTGTTAAATTTGTTGTATAGATAATATATTTGTGATTTTTTTTACTTGTTATGTAATATATTTTATATTATTTTGTAAAGTCTCATTTATATAATTTTGTGTCTTGAATCTCTTCTAGGTGGTTGTCATCTAAAGAAATCCATAAAGAAGATATAAATATTGGAAGAGAAAAATTCCTCATTTAATATGTGAAATGCAAACGTGTCTACCTTCAACTTTTTTCAATGCACAAGAACACTACCTCATACACCAAGTTCAGGAGATTGAATTGTGTGGACCTGTACACACTAGGTCAATGTGGATGGTTGAGAGGCACTTAAAATTTTTGAAGGCTTTGGTTCAATAAAGAGAACATCTTGAGGGTTCTATGGTGAAGGGATATATGGTATACCGGACTATGGTGTACGCTGTTGAATATATTCCTAACTTTGCAGCAGAGATCCACATAGATCGCATTTGGGATCCCAACCCCATTAACAAATTAGAAGAGGAGTACTTGATGGGGAAAGGTAGATTGAGGAAAGTGAGGTAATTATAAGATGTTATTGTAGTTAATTAATTCTTAATCTTCTAAATAAATTGGCTGTAAGTCATCTATTAATTATTTATATAGTTGGTTGGAAGTGGGATGGGCTACATTTGTATATTGCAAACAATCTTGATTGGATGATGGTGTGGACTGGATGATGTCAACATTCTGGTCGCACATTAACATGGGAAGGTGTGGCTTCATTGGTTAAAGAAGCTCATCGTAATGGAGATTCCAATGTTACACAAAGGGAAATTGATTTCGCATATGGTTTAAGAGATAAATAGGTACGTATAATTTTATTAATCACCCATATGTTTATCACCTCATGATGCAATAATTTTAACATGCTAGACATATTGTAGGTCAAACACCACAAGGCTATGTGTTGCAATGGTCATAAATTTTGCATCAAAAAGCTAGACGACACGAAGAAACCTTGTGATTCTAGGATAACTACAGCCTTTGAGGTAACCAATATTTCATCTAGAAATGACATACATCCTCAAGAGTCTCAAAATTGATACTATGGCATTTTGAATGATATACTTGAGTGACTTTAATTCCTTCAAATTAGTTTTGTTCATCATCAAATGGTATAGGCTACGACTGAATAAAAATGATACCGATAGAACTATTATTGAACATGCTAATGGATTTACAATGGTTAATACAAGGTAATTTCAGCTAGTTGGGGATGAGCCCTCTGTTCTTCCAAGACATTGTCAGCAGGTATTTTACTCAAAGGTTCCACATAAACCGGGTTGGTCATTTGTTGTTAGACATGATCCAAGAGGAAGGCCAATAAAGTATAATGAGATGGAAGAAGAAGATACCGAAGAAGTAGAAGTTGATGATGATGATGATGATGATGATGATGATGATGATGATGATGATGATGATGATGCTGATGCTGATGCTGATGCTGATGCTGATGCTGATGCTGATGATGGTGATTATGGTGATGATAATGATGATGACGGTGATGATGATGATGATGATGATGATGATGATGATGATGATGATGATGATGATGATGATGATGATGATGATGATGATGATATCACATGAATGAAATGTATTACTTTTTTTGAGCTTTGTGTTTATTTATGGAATTTGGATTGTTTATTAGCTATGTGATGGATGGTGATTTAAAATACATATGTGATGGATTACATGTTTATGATGATACATTTGACATTTTTTGAACTTTGTGTTTATTTATGGAATGTGGACTATCTATTAGCTATGTGATGGATGGTAATTTATGATACATATGTGATGCCTATGGTGCTCAATTACATATATGATGATACATATGTATTTATTGTTTATCAAATTACAAATGTAATGCTTATGATGCTCAATTGTTGGTGTTGATTTCATGTATATATTTTGTGTGATGCTTCCACCCTTGGTGTAAACAGGTAATTGACTATAGACATCGTCAACCCTTTAGTTGAGGATCCTGCATAGTTTACATAAAGTAAAGGTAAGGAATAACAAAATATACAATGATTATGATGATTGCATAATATTCATGTTGTGTACTATGTAATTTTTAGTATACGTATCATGTAATTTTTAGATAACATAAGATAATTGAATTACATATGCAAGAACGTGAACCCCTTTGATGAGGATCCTGCACAGTCTCATGGATCGGTAGGTATAAGTCAATACACCCTATAGAAATATTTTATTTTAAAAAAATTACTAGGAAAACAAACTTCCCTAGTTTCTCAAACCTCGACATTAGCAGCTGTAGACACCTAAAATTGTCATGTTTAATTAAATAAAAATTTTATTTATTTAATTATCTAAGCTTAATTCTTCTATTAATTAAATAAATCTTTATTTATTTAATTAATTCATTTATCCTCTTCTAGCCTTATTTCTCATTTAAATAAATACATTTATTTATTTAAATTATCCCTTTTCTAAATTAAATAAATATTTTATTTATTTAATTGTCCTACTTCTTCTATTAATTAAATAAATCTTTATTTATTTAATTAATTCATTATCCTTTTCTACACATGACACATGTCATTCATCTCTTATTTCCTACACTACCTACCTCTTTCATTATTTTGGTATTTCTTATACCTACCCTCTAATCCTAGCCGACCTCTCTTTTTACACCTCTCAATCTTAACCCTCCATTTCTTATTGTGTCTTCTATTTAAGGAGATGCTTTCTTCATTGTCAAACCCTAATCCCTAATGACTAATGACTGATTTTGGAGTACTTGGCTACACTACAATTCTACTTGCAACCACATTCCGTTCTTTATTGAGCTCTTGTGCACATAAAAATCTGAGAGCAAGCATATCAAACAAGATCAATGGAGATAGGAAGAATGGAGATCAAAACCCTAGTGGACATGTGATGGTATAATCTTTGTGATTTTGAGTTATTTGCATTGTCTTAGGTTATCTTCATATGTTATGGTGGATCTTTGTTCATTGTTAGGCTAGGGTTTGGTGGTTGAATCCATTTTAGTCTTTCAATTTTGTTGTTTATTGCTATCCATTTTCACCATATACATTTTGGCACGCCCGGTGGGACTCTTGTCCCTTTGCATTTAACATTTTTGTTGCAGATTTTGCATTTTTGAAGTTGCAGATCAGACGATTTCGACGACATTTTAGGGTTTTTCCGCGTCTGCGAGTGTTCGGATCGCGTTTCTGTATTTCAGAGGCGTCTGTGATATCTTGGATCGCGTCTGTGTTTCTGTCATTTTTTTTTGCAGGTTTCCAAAAGTCGCGTCTGTGATCCCGAATCGCGTCTGTGAACCATCTGATCGCGTCTGCAGAGTAAAGAGGCGTCTGTGTTCTTAAATCACGTCTGCGACTCACAGAACCGCGTCTGTGTCGGACAGACGCGTCTGTGTCTGGTATAACAGCGTCTGTGCTTTTTGTTTTGCAAATTTTTCAAGTTTTTCGATTCGGGTTTTCGGATTTTTGTATTTAGGGTTTCAGATCTGGTTTATTTTCGGCTAACCTTTGCAGATCTAGCTAACCTGGTTTGTGCAGCTTGCTTTGGAGGCAAATACGTTTTGTTGAAGGCCCCTTTTCACAAAGTCTTTTTGGGTTTTCTTAAAATTTACCTAACTTGTGTGCTTGCAGGAAGGGGTTATCATTTGAAACAACCCAAAACTACTAACAATTTTGTTGCAGGGCCTTGGCTAGGGTTTTGTCATTTTTATTGTGTGCCTTGTTTTCATAGCTTAGCAAACACTTCAATTGGTGCACTAAAATTGAATCATTGTCTTTTGTGTCTTGAGCAATAGGCTCTTTTTGTTTATTCTTTAGAGGGCCTGTCTTCCCGTGTGGTCATTAGGACTACTAGTGAGAAGAGAACGACCCAAGTGGTAGCGAGGAAAACCCACCTCATCCAAACCACTATAATCAAATGTATTCATGGTGAAAACTATGAATAACGTGTGCTGATTAGTTCATACCGACACTATGTCTCCCCATAAACCCATTTGATCAAATTTATTTGACCATTTGTAGGGCGTAACCCCTACCGGCTGGGAGCCTTCTGTATTTACAGAGCTGAAAGTGCTGCATGTATGGCCACACGAGCGGATGCCCTTACTAGCACCTCATTGTTTTAGATGCCCAAATCCTTCTAGTTGTTGAGGCAGGAGGTCGGACCTCTGGTAGCGGCCCACACACATACGGTTCTTAGTAGAGATACAAAGTTCGCCATGGGGAGTTTTCATGGGGACTGATGCTTGGCTGACCCGAGAAGTGAGTGCCGAGGGTGGAGCCAGTGAGGTCAAGCATCTAAGTATCCGCTCTGAATAGCGTAGCCTCGGGGGTAAAACCCCATGTGGGATCAACAATTATTGTCCTGGCCAGCCATAAGAATTGTGCTTGACTTATGATAAACATTCAAACAATCAAGACAAAACAGCAAAACATTGTGTCTTTTGTGTCTTCAAGTGTATGCAAAAAACTTTTTTTACATCAAACAACACACTTTTTGGAGTCTAAACAGTCTGCAAACATTGGGTCATCAACACTGTGTCCTCTTGTCACGAAAAACAGTCGAAAAATCAGATTTGGTCACAGCAAAACAAATTCACAGATAGGAAAGATTGCACTAAGGTTACAGAAACGCGTCTGTGTCTGTTCAAACCGCGTCTGTGTCAGATAAACGCGTCTGTGAAGTACAGAATAGCGTCTGTGTTTTTATTAGCGTCTGTGTCGAACAGAGACACGTCTGTGTCTGGAAATCGCGTCTGTGAAGTATACAGAAGCGTCTGTGTCCAAAATTGCAAAAACTGTTACAGTCCCAGCAAACATCAACAGGAAATCTCAGAACAACGTTTGTGTCAAACAGAATAGCGTCTGTGTCTTAAAACCGCGTCTGTGAAGTATACAGAGGCGTCTGTGTCAGGATTTGAAAAAAAAAAAAGTTTAACAGTCAAGCAAACAAAGAAATCAGTTTCGGCATACTTGAGCTTCCTAGGTGGTCTCTTCAGGTTTCATCTAGCATTCAGCCTGTTCTAAGGTCTTACATAGTCCATCATTGCTTCACATCTCATTTTACATTCATACTTATCTAAACTTGAGTCAAAAGGTCACTTGCTTGTCCTCATCATACTTTGTCAACATACAACAACACTTTGCTAAGTGGTCCCTCATCAAGGTTTCTTACCTTTGGGTCTCATTTGGTCTTACTTAGAGTCAAGGTCAGCTTACCTCATCAAGAGAAACTATCCTCTCTTTGGAAGTCACACCTACTCTACTACTTACATACTTGATCTTACACTTTGGACATTGCAAGTAAACTTCAGATTCATTTACATTCCATACAACTCTTGGTCTTACATACTCTTGTCATTTTCGTCTAGTCTCTCACATATTGCTAAACACCTAGTTCATGGTTGAAACCCGTCTTCAAAAATCTAGGAGAAAAGCTAAAGAAGCTCAAGGGTCCGTAAACATGAGTTCTTATGAGTATGACAATGATGTCTTCTACAATCCTGAGCACACTACATTACCAGACATGAATGTTTATAGACACAATCCAAATGTGGAAAGCGCAAACACTATACACAACGCTTCACACAATGATAATGTGGACAATTCTTCAATACTATCGGCAGACATACAAGAGTCTATAATGGATCCTCAATTCAATAGATTGGTTGAAGAGATAATGAGGAGAGATCGTCAATATTTCCTAAACATGATGGCACAAAGTGGAGCTAAAATACCACATGATTTTGACTTATCTCAACTTATGGAAAATAGACCTTCACAACAAACTCAACATCACATGGATCAAAGGAGACCAAATAGTGGAGGACTAAATAATATGATGCCGGAGTCACCATTAGTTTTGCTTCAGAAACCAGCAATCCCACATACACAAGCTCAAATGCATGATACTTACACTCAAAGACCATCATGGAGGCCTTATGTTCAAACACATGCTCAAGATATGGGTCAACCAAGACAAATGGATACTCAAGGACTTCCTCAAAATTTTGACACAAGGAGACCTCATGTCAAAATTGGGGGCAACACAATGGAAAATGAAAGGCCTATTGAATATGGTTTATACACACAAAACAGATATGGGGTTCCCCAACAAGAAATTATGCCAAGTGCTCCATACATGTCGCAGCAATATAGACCTCCATATGGACATGTCTACGATCAGTATCATCCATACATGCAACAAGCTCCTCCTCAAATGGGTGTTTCAAACATGGGATATGCTACAAGAAATCCATCTCCTCCCAAAAATAATTTGGAGCAACAAATTAGAGATCTACAAAAGAAAGTGGAAGACATGGGCACATCAAAACCCACATATACTATGAGAGATATATGCCCTTATCCATTTGATAAGAGCATTCCAATGCCTCCGTTTCCTCCGCACTTTGCAACACCGAAATTTGACAAATATAGAGGGAGAGGAGACCCCAAGGCACACATAAGACAATTCTTCACAGCTTGCATTGAGGTAGCGGCAGAAGAAACATACTTAATGAGGTTGTTCCCACAGAGCTTAGGAGATCAAGCGATGGAATGGTTTTCTCAATTACCTCCTGGTATTAAGTCATGGGGCGACTTGGCAGAGGCATTCATCCAACATTTCTCTTACAACATTGAAACAGATGTCTCAGTTACTACCTTGTGCAATACGAAACAAAAAGAAGGAGAATCTTTTGCGTCATTTTTACAGAGATGGAGAAACTTAGCTAGCAGATGCTCTTGTGAAATCCCGCAAAAACAAATGGTGGAAATGTTCACACAAAATGTTAACAAGGCTATTGGTTATGATCTCAGAAAAGCTTGTTTGTCTACATTCAAGGATGTCATTGAAAAGGGCCTAGCAACAGAAAAGGTCTTGATTGAACAAGGAGTTATCAAACTATTCAAAGAAAACAAAGAGGACTTCAAAGGAAAGGACAAACCAAAATTTTGGAACAAGAACAAGAACACAGTTAATGATGGTGTTGTTGATGCCAACACAGTGAGACCAAAGTTCGTCTTTTCTGGATCAAGTTCTACCAACAATCAAGTGAACAATCAAACGGCTGCTAGACCACGAAGGAAGTACACTCCATTGGGAGAACCACTTGAATCAGTATTCAAAAAGCTTGTAGCAAACAAGGTGATCACGGTCCCAGATTTTCCTCCATATGAACCAAAGGTAAAACCGAATTGGTGGAATGATGATGAATTTTGCGAATTTCATAAGAGCAAGGGTCACAAGACAAGTAATTGCCATCGATTGAAAAACATTGTACAAGATCTCATTGACAGAGGAGATATTGAGATTGAGGGACATTCCTCTAACCAAGAGCATGAGGTGTTTAAGGAACCATTCCCAAAACATGACAAGGGAAAAGGCAAAGTCACAGATGATCAAGCCAATTACACCAGAACATCTTACAATTATGATTCCACTATTAATCACATCTCAATGGACAATCATATTTCTACCATTACTATCAAAAATAAAAATCCTGAGAATCCTTCTCAGCGACCTAAAATTGTCCTAAAAGGTGTGGGATCTTCGTCCGCATCTACTTCCGAATGTCATGTTACAACCCGTCGAGGTAAGATCACATTGCCAGGTACCTCTACTAAGAATACCAATCTTCCGTCAACTAAGCCTGAGTATGATCTTGTAGAGCAATTAGGGAAAACACCCGCACTCATCTCTATTCTTGAGCTCTTACGTATATCTCCTGCACATAAAGCTGTCCTTGACAAAACCTTGAGAGATACTGCTATCCCTACTGATCTAAACGTGGACCAGTTTCAAGCCATGGTGGGATACCTATCCGTTCCACACTCCCTCACATTCACAGAAGCCGATGACGCCTCCATAAGTCAGCCTCATAATGCACCTCTACATATTGAAGCCTTTATACATAAACACCGAATAAAACGAGTCCTGATAGATGGAGGAGCAGGTCTTAATATTTGTACATTGAGCACCATCAGACAATTGGGATATTCTGACAAAGCTGTGAATGCTACAAAACAAATCACTATTAAGGCTTATGATGATGAAGAGCGTTCGTCCAAGGGCACAGTCATCTTACCGCTAAGAATAGGGCCAGTCACAAAGGACGTGATTTGTCAAGTCCTGGATCTAGACCTCACGTATAACATATTGCTAGGACGTCCATGGATTCATGAAATGAGAGCGGTCCCATCAACATATCATCAGTGCATAAAATTTCCTCATAATGGAGTCGAGGTAACGGTCAATGGTGATCCAAATCCATTTATATATTGCAATAACTTGAGATCACATACTGAGATTACCATTCCCAGCAATCGTGAGGCTACTCCTTCTTCAGCATATATTGATCCTGAGTCATTAAAGCCCTCGACATCCAAACAAGGTGAACCTAGAGCCAAGTTTCAAGACAAAGGCATGGGAGAATACACTCTGAATCAAACAATGTTCTTACGACAAGTCATGAACTCCCCCAAGGAATATGGGAGGCCACATCCTAATAAGCAAATCTCCATCATGCTCCTCAAATGGGATCCTACCGTCTTTCAAAAATGGGGCGAACTAGAGGAAGAAAGTTTATATAAAATGCTATATAAAGACGCTGAAGATGAGACACATGATCAAATTATAATACCCTGTGAGAACTATGGCAAAGGTTTCAAAATTCTACAAAGATTTGGGTATGATGGAAAGAGTCCTCTCGGACTACGCAAAGAGGGTGTCGTGGAGCCTCTACAACCTGAGCTAACTACAAGAAGGGAACGCTCTAAGGGGCTTGGTTTTCTAAATCCCAAGATTCAAAACAAGAGAACAAAACAGATATGGCGAGTCAAAGTGGCTGAAGTTCAACAAGAGGATAACTATTCTACAGACTCCAATGAGTGGGAATGGGGTTCAGACAAATCCTCTAGCGACTATGAACTCAATGAGACATTTAGAGAGCCGGATGAACCTACAGAGGAGGAGGAGTTTTACAAGAAATTCAGAATTGGTCAAGAATCAACCCATAAGGATCCCGCACAAGCTTCGTTTCAAGGCCCTAGGTCAGGATCACATAGGATGAGGACACCTGTCCCTGAGGGTGCGACCAGTGATGATAATTTGGACTCACTCACGATCGAAACTGATGAGGAGAGTGCCATTGACGACCTCGATGACTATCTTGACATACCTGAATATAAACACATCTTCACTATTAGCCTTGCGGACTCTAAAAACACTAAAGACCTTCCCCTCGTTCACCCCCAACTCATTGACTGGGATCAGGATGGACCACCACAGTTTGATACATTTCAAAATGACGAAGCTATTGTTGATTATCTTGGCATTCGCGAAGATCTTCCTCTTGGAGACCATAAAGCAGGATACGCCATAGAGCTAAATAACATGGCATACTTTGGTGAGGGTGTCGGGCCTTCTAGTCGCAAAAATGTGAAAATAAAGACAAAACAAGGGTCTTATGGCGAAAACCACACTGTGGCGCTCTCTGACTCTAAAAAAGTAAAAAGAAAGGACGTATCTGAGGGTGAAAACCTCTCTGAGGCGTCCGAGGATGGAAGGCTTGACATTCTCCCAGCATCATACGAGGAAAAATCATCCATGTTGGTAGAGGAGACTATAAAGACAAACATTGGTACAGCAGAGGTTCCACACAACATATTTTTGGCTCAATCATTGACAGAAACCGAGAGAGCAAAATTCATAAGCTTCTTTAAGGAACGACAAGTCAACTTCGCATGGTCTTATGCTGATATGCCTGGACTAGACCCCGACTTAGTAATGCATCATTTAACAGTCAAACCGGGGGCAAAACCAGTAAAACAGAAATTAAGGAAAATGCATCCACAGGTGGCATTGCTAGTCAAGGCAGAACTGGAGAAATTACTAGATGTCGGATTCATACGCCCAATTGATTATCCTGAATGGATTTCCAACTTAGTACCTGTTAGCAAACCAGATCGCAGCATCCGAATATGTACAGACTTCAGGGATATCAACAAGGCTTGTCCGAAGGACGATTTCCCATTACCAAACATTGATTTAATTGTTGATCTCACAGCAGGCCATGAGATGTTATCTTTAATGGACGGATTCTCTGGATATAATCAGATCAGGATTGCACCTGAAGATCAACATAAAACATCATTCACTTGTCCATGGGGAACCTTCTGCTGGAATGTCATGCCCTTTGGGCTGAAAAACGCAGGTGCCACATATCAACAAGCCATGACTACTATCTTCCATGATCTCATGCATGTAAAGGTGGAAGATTATGTCGACGACCTTTTGGTTAAATCAATAGACAGAAATACACACTTGGACATACTTTCAGTTGCTTTTGATAGGCTGGAAAAATACAAGGTAAGATTAAATCCAAAGAAATGTGTCTTTGGAGTAACCTCCGGGAAGCTCCTAGGATTCATTGTGTCTAAAAGAGGAATAGAAGCGGATCCAGCAAAAGTCAAGGCTATCTTGGACATGCCACCACCTAAGAATATCAGTCAACTTCGGTCTTTACAAGGGAGACTCCAGTCCATACGAAGATTCATAGCACAACTTGCAGATAAGTGCAATCCTTTCCAGCACCTGCTACACAAAAACATTAAGTTCAAATGGGACGAGAACTGTCAACAGGATTTTCAGGCACTTAAAGACTATCTTTTGAACCCACCAGTTTTGATGCCACCAATTCCGGATCAACCATTGCTACTTTACATATCAGCTACTCCAACAGCACTGGGGGCACTACTAGCACAGCAAATACCTGACGGCAAGGAAAAAGCAGTCTACTATATCAGTCGCACATTGGTGGGATATGAGCTAAACTACACACCAATTGAGCGTGCATGTCTCGCTGTGGTCTTCGCTTCACAAAAATTACGACATTATATGCTCACTCACAAGACCAAGTTGATTGCCAGAATTGATCCACTAAAATATCTGCTCAACAAAGCTACACTTACTGGGCGGCTGGCCAAGTGGGTAATGATTTTGAGTGAATTCGACATTGAATACGTGGACAGAAAAGCAATCAAAGGACAAGCCATCGCAGATCAACTGGCAGATGCTCCCATGATAGATGATGTTCCTCTACAGTCAGAATTTCCAGATGAGTCCATTCTAACAATATCACCTGCAAAGCCATGGCAACTATACTTTGATGGCTCATATACACAGCATGGGGCAGGAGCGGGTATACTCTTTATAACTCCCCAAGGCGATTCTATACCAAAGTCATACCGCTTATCATTTCCTTGCACCAACAATATAGCGGAATACGAGGCATTAACAACGGGGCTAAGAATTGCAGTTCAGTGGAAGATCCAAGAACTTTGTGTTTTTGGGGATTCTCAACTTGTCATCCGTCAAACAACTGATGATTATCAAACAAAAGATGAAAAGCTAATGCCTTACAAACAACTGGTAGATGATCTGAAACAGCACTTTGCAAAGATAGAGTTTGAGCAGATACCAAGAGAACAGAATCGCGCTGCTGATGCCATGGCTACAATTGCTTCGCTCATTGACCTACCGCAAAATGAGACCTGCTATGAGTTCCTGGTTGACAACCTGTTGATTCCGTCATATGAGATCACTCCTACGGAAATGATATGTGTTGTTGGTCCTGAATCCCAGTTATATGGTTCCATATTCACATACCTTCGCAACAATATCTTACCTCTCGATCTATCGAACAACCAACGCCGCACTTTCATTCGCCAATCCTCCCGATACGTTATCCTAGCTGATATCCTGTACCGACGAGGTCTAGATGGCACCCTCCTTAGATGTTTAGAGAGTGACGAAGCTCAGATTGCGTTACGAGAAGTACACGAAGGGATATGTGGTCCGCATACTAGTGGTCCTACCTTGGCCAAGAAACTCATCAGGACTGGATACTACTGGCCTACTATGGAAAAAGATGCATATCAGTTTGTCAAGAGGTGTAAGCAGTGTCAAATTCATGGAGACCTCATACATGCACCAGCACAGGAACTACAGCCACTTGCATCTCCTTGGCCCTTTTGTCAGTGGGGACTCGATCTCATAGGCAAGATTCACCCTCCTTCTTCCAACGGACATAAATTCATTATCACAGCCACAGAGTATTTCACAAAGTGGATTGAAGCCGTGCCTCTCACACAAGTTACTGGGAAACAAATCGCTACGTTCATCCTGAACTACATCATTTGCCGATACGGGATTCCTACTTCCATTATTACCGATAACGGGCGTCCTTTCAAGAACCAGGATGTTCGTGAACTCTGTGAGCGCTTCCATATCTCTCATCATTTCTCCACACCATATTACCCCCAAGGTAATGGCCAAGCTGAGGCGTCTAACAAAACAATTCTCAAAATACTTAAAAAGACAGTCGACGACGCTGGCCGTAACTGGCATGTCCAACTCAATCCCGCACTTTGGGCCTATCGTACCAGTGTCCGCACACCTACAGGAGCTACACCTTACTCACTTGTCTACGGCGCTGAAGCCATCTTGCCTATTGAGGTCGAGTTACCTTCTTTACGGGTCTCCTTGAGAAACATAATCAACGATGAAGACTACAGGGTCTCTCGCTTACAAGAACTAGAACTGCTGGAGGAACGACGACACACTGCTTTTAATCATCTCAAGGCTTACCAACAAAGAATGAGTCGCAGTTACAATCACAAGGTCAAGCCTCGCACATTTGAGGTAGGTGACTTAGTCCTCAGAGAGAACCCCAAGAATCAGCAAGATAGAGAAAAGAAGGGCAAATTTGAACCCAACTGGCTGGGTCCTTACATCATCACAGCAGTATATGGATCTGGGGCATATCAACTCTCAACTACAGAAGGGGAATCTTTGGAGGATCCTATCAATAGCATGCACCTTCGCAGGTTCTACACATAAGCTCTTTTTGAGTATCCTAATGCAAAAATACAAAAAAATCAAAAAAATTCAAAAAAATACAAAAAAAAATTATAAAACAAAAAAAAAAAAAATTGAAAAATCCAAAAAAGTAAAGAGAAATAATTTCGTCCAACGGTGAAAACCACTTCGGTGGCGCCCTGGGCAAGTACCATGGTGAAAACTGGGTCACCAGCGCCATGCGTAGAGACTTTGCTCCTCCCTCCTTCAGGATTCACTTTCATCCTTTCACTTTGCACACACTCACAACTTATTCGCTCATAATAAACTTACCCATTCCCATCATGGCTTGTTATTGATCTACCTAAGATTGGTTAGCCATCCATAACCCTCCCCTTTCACTCCCTTTTCCATCCATAATAAATCAGATCCTATCTGTGACTACGGCCAAATCCTACGTCTAGTAATGGGTGTGGAACTGAGAACATTACATGCTTCGAGGAGTACAGTTTCTTCCAGCTTTCTTCAGTCTATCCGCGCACAATCCACAATGAAAGTTTCGTCTTCTCCGCAATAAGGTATCAGTTTCATGGATCCAGTCAGTTTCAAAGGAGACACAGCAGCAACAATGGGCTTCAACAAAATCAAATCTTTTAACAGACTCAGACAACATATGGTTCAGTGCTATCTATCCTTTTTGTGAAAGTGAACATCGTGACCACAATCGAATTTGACTTAAACAAGTGACAAGAGACACAAACTTGAGGACTACAGTGGATGTTGGTGTCGAGTCTTGGTTTTCTTTTGATTTTATCTTTTGGTGACATGTCTTTTAGCTTTTCCAGGATGTCTTTGACTAGAGATTCTATCTCCAGGATGTCTGTGACTAGAAAGGCGAGGATGGGGTATCGTCACCTCTTTGTATTTGCTGTCTGTGGATTGTCTTTTAGTAATGCTATGACTTGTCCAAGGATATGAGGACACTGTGAGTCTAGTATGAACTGGGGCATTCCTTGTTTGTGACTGTCTTATCTCCATGCAAACAGGTACACTGACTTTCTGGGCCAAACATATGCCTCGATTGTCATAACCTATTTTGCCATAATAAAGCTCAATGATGATAACGCACAAGAAGCTCTTTCACGTTCATATCTTCTGTCTTCCATCCCCCTTTCTTGATTGCCTTTCATTGTCCTTCTCGAGTCCGTGTAGCCCGCTATCACATGACTGAGTATAATGACACACCAAAAACATTTACATTTCATGTAGTTGCACCTGCATCACCACATATAAGCATTTCATACATACATATAGATATCACAATTACATCACATCCTGCACACAACATTTGTTAGCACAATTTACAATTTGCATTATCATATTCATCTGCATTACATACATTTTCATTTGCATCATGCATCACATATATAACATAAAAGAACAAAAATATATTGCATTGCATCATATAAGCATCCATATCATAAAACATGCATCACATAAGAACATTTCATCACATAAGGTACACATGCATATAGCTGCCGCAAAAATGGATCATCTCTCATATATACTCAAAATGTGTCATGATACAATGATGTCAAAAGAATCATATGGCTACAAAAGAATCACCCGCAGGTGTCTACAATACAACAATGATACATCTACTGATACAATGGGAGCCCACTATAGCTATGAGGAACTCCCTCCCTCGGAGCCGCCCCGCCTCGACGGAGTCTGAGCTATAGATGGACCCGCCCCAGGATCCCCTTGTCCCTCTGGTGGTGGTGGAGGCCCCATAACCCCACCGCTGGATGCCTGTCTCTTGCGGCTCCCTCCCGTAGCCGTCGCTGTGCGCGACGACCTCTGGAAGCTCCTAGCCCGCTGCTCTGCTGGCACGGCTGCATAGTATAGATCCCTCCAGTAGGCGATCTCCTCTCCAGCTCGCAAAACATATGCGTAGCCTGCCCCTGCATCCTCTGCTGCCCGCCTACCTGCCCTCAGAGCTGTCTCGGCCTCAGTATATCTCTGGATGGCCTGATCCCTCTCCCGCTCTGTATCTCGGACCCTGATCCTGAGGTGGTTCCTCTCTCGAACCAAATCCTCAATCTCATCTGCCTGGCCCTGGCAGATCTCCCGCAGCCTCACCACCTCATCCTCCTCAGAGTCTCCGCTCTCCGTCCCTGCTTGTGGCTCCTCCTCTACAGGTGCCTGTCCCTGTGCCTCTGCCTGCACCTGTCCCTGTGCCTGTATAGGTACCTGTGGCTGTACCTATCTCTGTCCCTCTGGCTGCACCTGTCTCTGTCCCTCTCTGGGACCCTGTGCTGCTGGCACCTGTAGGGGCAGTCCACCCCGTCCTCTCACCACTGGAGCTGCTCTCTCCTGACCTCCCTCCCTCCGAGGTGCTACCCATCTCTCTCCCACCACTCCCCTCCGCCTCCGCCGGCCCCTACCTCCATCCCCTCCTCCCTCATCATCCTCTCCTCCACCCTCTCCATCCACTGGCTCTGCTGGATCTGTCAACCTAGGAAAGGGATGCTCTGCCCAGTACGCAGAGTACTCTGCGTCCATCCCTGCATTATCTACCTCTGGCCACATGTCCCATGGCATCGGCATCATCTCCGCTAGCTGCATCACTGCCTGATCATAGGATAGCAGTGGGCCAAACTGCACCTGATCTCTAATAGTACGGGCATACATACCCGAGCCTCGGGGCATCCTCTGAATCCGGCCATACTGCCTGCATACCCGGTCCACCAGCTGTCTCTCTAATATATAGGGCGTCCGCCCAATCAGGTACCTGCTCCGGAAGGTGTAGGGCAGCTCCAATGCATCGTCCCCCCACTCCTCGCACCCCAGGTACGGCCTCCAGATCACCATATCAATGTCATCAATGACTCTCCTCCAATGCTCCAATCTCCCAATCCGAGGCTGGGATGTAATCATGGCATACAAATGAACAAAACTCTGTCCCTGTCCTCTGCCTCTGAAGTGAATCGGCCGTGTGATAGGAAGGTGCTCATAGGCCCACACCTGCAAGAGAGTCACACCGCAGCCCAACCCCACTGATCCATGGTATACAAACTGATGCAGCTCATAATAAAAATGTGCTAGGACACATGGCCCCCATGCATACCTAGTGTGCTCTGCCATCAGCGTCTCCAAGGCTCCTCCCCAACCCACTGCCAATCCTCGTGTGGCCCTGTCTGGACACAAATATCCACTGATGACTCCCCCAACAACTGCCGGCAATGCTAATCCTGTGGCAGTCATGGTGTCCCAGGCTACATGCCCTGCTCTCATCTCCAACTCAGGATCCTGAAAAACCCGTCTCAAGGCCTCCCTGTCACCGTCACGGTCGTAGGGGATCAACTCTCCATCAATGGGAACATGTAATATCCGGTATACATCCTCCAGTGTCACTGTCATCTCACCCATCGGCAGGTGAAACGTGCATGTCTCTGAGTGCCATCTCTCGGCCAACGCAGTCAGCAACCCCATGTTTGCCCGAAACTCGGGCACATAGAGCATATATGTGAGACCCATCTCCTCAACGGAAATCATGTCCTGGATAGACAACTCTCGACGCAGTCTCTGAGTCGACGGGAATCTCTCCCGTGACTCCAACATCGGTAAATACTCCTGCAATTAAGCAAATCAATCTTGTCAGTTATCGTGGCATTCACTGTTTATCACAAAATGCTACTTGCTACCTAAATGCATATGGTTATCTACCCTAGTGACACTCACTGTTCATCACAAAGTGTTGCTATTTATCCTAGTAGTGCTCCCTGTTCATCACAAAGTACTACGTGTGTGACATTCCCTGTTCATCACAAAGTGTCATTCACATTCGCACTCCCTGTTCATCACAAAGTGCCTTAATCTATCCTAATCTTCCTAGAGGACCTGCTTGAGTGTATCCTCTCAGCAGCTTATCCAATCGACAGCGTATGTTCATCACAGAACTGCCGATTTGACCTAAAGGACTAAAACCATGCATTTAAACATAAACGCACTTTTACCACACACACGCGCTTTTAACTCATAAACGCGCTTATAGACTGCATAAACGCGCCTCTGCAACACAGACGCGCTTTCTGAACACAAACGTGCCTATGCCAGACACAAACGCGGCCAGGGAACACAGACGTCCCTGCATGACATAAACGCTACTAAAAATCACAGACGCTGCTGAATTTCACAAACGCGTCCGCAATCAACACAAACGCGGTTACAGGCACAGACGCGCCTGAACCCGACACAGACGCGCCTGTTGGACACAGACGCGCCTGGCGCTGACACAGACGCGGTTGCGCGTTTTTGCACTTTTTAACTATCCTATTCCTAGCGCATTTATTGCTACCTAGCATGCATTAATGACAAAACTCGAAATGCGTGAAAGTACGAGGAGGTTTTTGAGCACTTACCGGCTCTCCTGCATCGGCTGGTCGCTGGAATCGGTGGACACGGTCGAATCTATGAACGAATGCCATCGCTGCTGACTGCTGCTGCTCTTTTCTCGCTCTGCACTGTGATCTTCTATGGGTGTGGATGACAATGAGGATGTCTTTTGCCCGTGGTCTATCTTATAGCCTACCCTAGCCCTCGCCCTCATTTCCCGAGTCAGTATTCTTCATCTTGTGACTCTGTCACTTTATTCGCTCAACCCATTCTATCCCATCTTTCTTATCGAGAGATTGTCTGCAATCTTTTCAGACATTTTCATCCAATCTCTCGAGGGGGCATATAATTCCCATCTTGGGGCAACTCTGTATCAGTTCATCTTATTTTCTTTGAAACAACGCGACAAGCCGCATTGTCTCAAAGAGGGGCAAAATGTAGACACCTAAAATTGTCATGTTTAATTAAATAAAAATTTTATTTATTTAATTATCTAAGCTTAATTCTTCTATTAATTAAATAAATCTTTATTTATTTAATTAATTCATTTATCCTCTTCTAGCCTTATTTCTCATTTAAATAAATACATTTATTTATTTAAATTATCCCTTTTCTAAATTAAATAAATATTTTATTTATTTAATTGTCCTACTTCTTCTATTAATTAAATAAATCTTTATTTATTTAATTAATTCATTATCCTTTTCTACACATGACACATGTCATTCATCTCTTATTTCCTACACTACCTACCTCTTTCATTATTTTGGTATTTCTTATACCTACCCTCTAATCCTAGCCGACCTCTCTTTTTACACCTCTCAATCTTAACCCTCCATTTCTTATTGTGTCTTCTATTTAAGGAGATGCTTTCTTCATTGTCAAACCCTAATCCCTAATGACTAATGACTGATTTTGGAGTACTTGGCTACACTACAATTCTACTTGCAACCACATTCCGTTCTTTATTGAGCTCTTGTGCACATAAAAATCTGAGAGCAAGCATATCAAACAAGATCAATGGAGATAGGAAGAATGGAGATCAAAACCCTAGTGGACATGTGATGGTATAATCTTTGTGATTTTGAGTTATTTGCATTGTCTTAGGTTATCTTCATATGTTATGGTGGATCTTTGTTCATTGTTAGGCTAGGGTTTGGTGGTTGAATCCATTTTAGTCTTTCAATTTTGTTGTTTATTGCTATCCATTTTCACCATATACAGCAGCAAATCTAATACAGTTATGAACACTTGAGGCCCCGGTTGGACTTATTCAATTTTTAATCTCAATGTCAAGTTCAGGACCGACTTCTTCATCAACATTACCCTCATTTAAAAAATATCTCTCTCGTTACCAACTCTCTCATTTGATGGAGTGCGGGTACCACCAAATAGGTATTTGTCAGATGTGTCTTCCTTGAGTGAGGGAAATGTAGGAATAGTCGATGAAAGTGAGACATGTAGTAGGTCTAAAATAGGGAGATCAACTAGATGTCAAAAGATTTGAAGAAAATTCAATAAATGCATGAAATTTTTCCTTGCTCAAGGGGGGTCATGTTCTTATGATGATGAGACCAAAGGTGACATTGAGGCACCCTTGAGGTACAAACATCTATAGAAACAATGAGTACCCAAGGAAATTCCTCCAATAAACACTGATTTTTGTGTTAACAAGAGGATATATTGCATAGCACCATTGTTGTTACATGGTTTGGCCCTATTTTCCATGGATGACATAAAAGTTTGTTCAACAAAGTTTCTCAATTGATGGAGTATGTTGGACCTTGTTACAATTACAAAAATTGGATGCAGATTGTTCGATATAAAAAAAGCATGCGTAGGTATGCACTTTGAGCAAATTATATAGACCAAAAAGATAATGATCAAAGTAAATGAGTGGCTATATACATTGATGGAAGGCCAAAAGCAATAGGGAATATTGTAGGTTTTATAAATAGTACGTGACCTGGGTCAACTAATAAGCAACCCAATTGCATATTTGAGGCACGTGAGGGAAATCGTGTATTCATATGTGCAATAAAATCAATAAGTGCAGCGAAAGAGTTGCTAATCGATTACAATTTGAATCATATAGATACAAACAAAGTTACTAACATAGGGGTGGTACGTATTATATACCATTGAAACCAACTTCCAATTAATGACTCCAATATACCATCTTATTATTAAGTTTTTTTGCTAAGTCTATTGGTTTCATTTCGCTAACGTGTTTATATTTTTTCTTTGTCACAGGGCGACCTGGATCCGTCATATAACACAGACAAGGATGTAGGTCCTGACACTTCTACTGAGCAGGTAAACCTCATTATAATTGTACAAATTAGATAGAAGTAGACTGTTACATTATTATGTTATTTTCTTGAGTGTTTTGGAGTAATTTTGATAGTGTTAATAATATTCTTGTCACAGACGGATGTTCGAGGAAAGGGAAAGGAACCTCCCTTACATCAATACCTCAACACAATATTAAGTGATGAGAAGTACAGAATTTCCACAAACCCTGTAGAAGTGATAAAAATGTTTATCACAAAAATTAATAAAGAGATTGTTTCTTTGGTATGCATGAACCCTCAAACTGATGAGATAAAAGATAGGCTGGATCAATTGATGCAGGTAGCAAAAAACATGCGGGTAAGCAGTAATGAAACCTTTAATTATATCAAAAGTTCAATAATGGTTTATATTTTATACTCTTTTATCTCACTAACTAAAATATGTGCATGTTTTTTTTACAAAATTTCATGTGTCATCATCAACCTAGTGGACATGATTAGGGTATTGCAAGTAGTGTAGGTGATTACCATGTTCTATATATTAAAACTACTCCTTCTTTGGACTTGTGAACATTCTTTTTTAATGCTAGTGTTATTTAAGCAGGCCTTTCCCTGTCTATACTATTTCTCTCTCTTTAGAATGAATAATAATAATTTTTGTGTGTATATATGATTGTAATAACAATTTATTAAAATGTTAATAAAGTATTTAGTTGCACAATTAAAAGTTCTCATTTTATCTGATTTGATCACTGGTGATGTCTATGGAAGATATTGATTTCTTTCCTTTATATCTCTTTTAACTTTTCTTTGAAAGACCAACAATACAGAATGGAACTTGACGACCAATCATCCACACTAATATTCAAACTGGAACTTTACTTCAAATCATAAAAACATAAGAAAGCACATTGAAGCAATCTAAAGAAAATAAATTGATCTCAAGGAAATAATCAAATGATTGAACAAATAGATGTCATCAAAGATAAATAGAACATCTGATCTTCATAAAAATAGAGAACATGAGAGAATCAACTGATAAAGAGAACATTTGATCTTCATATAAATAGAGAACATGAGAGAATTAACTGATAATGTACTTCACCAATGTAGCATTTCCAAAAAATAAATAAGAGAATTATGTTTGAAAGTGAAAGGACATACCCTTTCATTAAGACTCAAACTAAATAAAGCCTAATTAAAAAATAACTAACTAGCCTAACTGACTACCGGTCCACAGAAAACATATTACATAAATCTCTTAAAGAACCACAGTTTGTTTCATTAGACACAAGGGCTAATTGCCCAGAACTTCATCTCACTTCTAAATATGCTCCAAATAATTCTCTAATTTGAAAGTATTTGCATCAAAGATGACATCTCGAACAATGTTTTCCAAAGTGATAAACTGCTCCATCTATGTTGTGGTCTCCATTATATCAATCCCATCCATCTAGGCAACATTAAGGGCAACATCAAGAAGACTTTGACATTCAGAAATCGACTTGTCTTTATCCTTAATTTTCCCTCTCTGATCAAATAATGTAGGAATTCCATGTTTGACCGTTTCCTTGCATTCATCATATTCTATTTGCAATTGGGCATCAGATTTGTCATGTTTTTCCAGGAGCATGTTAATTTTATCAATCTCTTTTGCATTTGCTCCTTGTCAAGTTTTCTCATGTAACTTCACACCCAATCTGTTCTTGATACTATTGTGAGACACATCATTATCCATATTCTTTTGGAAAATAATTTAGAACTGCACTTATTTAAATCAGATCTGCACTCCACATTTCCAAATTCTCCCCCCTCTCAAATGAGGTTCTCTTCTCCCTTTTATATCTTATTATTGAGAGAGTCACATCTTTTCCTTCCATTTCTTTTGATGATTCATTAACTTAATTAAATTTAATTAATTATTTTAATTATATTCTTTAATAATCTAATTTAATTTTCTTTTTTTTTTTAATTCTTTTGTATTTTAATTTACTATTATTAAATTATATTTCAAATTAGGGACATTACAAAGACCAATAAGATAGCATGAAGTTTGACAACATGAGATAGCAAATTGAAGCAATCTAAATAAATAGATTCCATGGACTATCTTTTGTAAGGACTATACTAGTTTATCACTTACACTGCCTTCTTGTCACAAATTTACATACCTTTGTCCTGCATCAAAACCTACCTTCCTTATTCTCCTTCATACTATTATATCATTAAGATTAGCATTGAACAATTAATAAAGGTTCATATTTCTTTACAAATCTTAATAAAGGTTCATCCTTGTTTACAATTATTGCAATTTTTATATATTTAATGTATTATTCTTCAGGTGCTCCCAATGTTCTTGTGGAAAAGCCACCTCATTCGAGGTTATCCCCATCTGTATTGCTGACTACAATGTTGGCAACAAGCATCATGTAGACGTCCTCTATTGATCATTATGTTGACCCGCCCACTGTTGGTAGATCCCTCTTTTTCTCTCTCTTTTGTTATGCATTTATTTCCCTTGAAGTGTTATTTCTTGGGGGCATTTCATAGTGGATTTATTTTCTATAGTAGGAGATACACATGAGGATGCGCCAAAGGTGAATACTAGTGATAACATACCTTCATTTCTTGGATCTTCCTATATTGCTAGTATGGGAATGTTGTAGGCCACATTGGTGGTGAGTGACAAAGAATTGATTCCCTTGAAGATATAGAAGGTTCCAGGTACTTTAAAATTATTATTATATATAGTGTAATTGCAATTTACTTAGTGATCACTCATTTTGGACTAATTATCCCATCATTTTTTGCAGGAAATGATATTTTTTATAAAAATCTTAATGACATTGCATTGGAGATGTTTGGGCCCACCATACATAAAAGGGGGAACATCATATGTGAACTAACCCTAATCCACCATTTTTATTTCACATTATTTCTAGAATACCTTTCCTTTGATCCATTTCTTGAACTATATTAAAGGTAGCTTCAATTAATTTTTGAATCTAATAGGTTTGTTTTTGCTTAAAAGGTGGAATGACCAAGAAAACAAGTTCAAAGATGAACTCACAAACCGTATGGTTGAGTTGTTTGGAAATGACACATTTGACAAAACCAAGCTCCTTGAAAAAGATGACACATATCTAAAGTATGTGAGGGACCAGTACAAGACACATTTAGAGAAGAATGTAAAGTACGAGCGTCCTTCCATGATTCCAAAGAGGGAGTGGCAGGACTTGATTTTGGATGCGAAGGAGAGAATTAAAAGGAAAACGGGAAATATTCCACCAAACGCTAGAAGAAGGTATGTGATACTATTAAGAATGTAATTATGTACTAATTACTCTTTATATTTATATAATCTAACATATTTAAAACTTTTCATAAACTGAGTGACACGTGAAAGGCAACCAAGGAAAGACAAGAAAAGAACGGGCAACATAGACTCAGCTTTGGTGGTTATATGAAACTTTCCGCACTAATTGCAAGTATCAGTAAATGAAATATTGCATCAAAAATTTATAAATTGCAAAACTTTTTTTTTATCAAACAATACAAGAAAAATTCACAAAACTAAGCATAAATGCAGGGCTCTAAATTCAATAAAGTGCCCACACAAGATGACATGAGAATTGCCTACTAGCAAGGCTATACAACCGTGGCTAAGTGGTTACGAGAATTGAGTGGGTAAACATGAGATTCTGGTGCATCCGTCACATAGGTAAATAAGCTATATGAAAATAATTTCAAATTGAATACTTTACCAATAATCTATTTGATGTTAAGTTCCAACATAAAGTGAATTTATTTGTTTTAATTAAGAAAGCAATTATAACAATGCACATGACATTGGAATGCAGCCTGACAATCGTGGAACACAACCTCCACATGAAGGTACAGATGTGCATCCCAGTAGTGGAGGTATCCATTTGCTATTCAATTTTTTTATGTAATTATTAATACAAATAAACATCTTAAATTGTAATTGGTGTAGAAATTAATGTAACATTTTTTGTTAATATTTAAGAGCATGTAGTCGGTGGTGACCAAGTGGAGCATGATCTGGGTAGACAATATCAAGAACGTAATGTTCCCTAGTCAGGTAAAGAGGACCATTATTATTCCTTTAAACAAATTTAATTTCAATTGGTGTATTAATTAATGTAACCTTTCATATTTCAACTCTAGAGGATCTAGAGGGTGTTCAGCATGTTGAGGTTGAGGCTAGACAAAATGATTTTGAAGATGATGTGGCCCCATCAGGTAAAGAGTGCCATGGTTATGTTCTTTAAATTAATGAAATACTTGTAACAAAAATAAAAAATGATTTGAATTTAACCCATTTCTTTCTTATTGCAGAGGATCCCCCTTTACATCGGTGTCCTCGTCCTTAGAAGAGGACTAAGCATAAATCGAGATCACGAGAAAAGGACAGAACAACTAAAGAGGGGGAAACTAATGAAGAAAATGATGCTCCACTTAGTCTTTACATAGCTTCAAAAAAAAAAAAAACAGGTGATTTTAATCTACATTATTTGATAATGACTAATTTTTATGTGTTAATGAATGTAATTATGTGCTAATAAATGTTCATGAATGGTATGTGTTAATTAATATTGATGAATGTTGCATGTTAATGAGTTTTAATG
Organism: Cryptomeria japonica; assembly: GCF_030272615.1. Classification (NCBI taxonomy): domain Eukaryota; kingdom Viridiplantae; phylum Streptophyta; class Pinopsida; order Cupressales; family Cupressaceae; genus Cryptomeria; species Cryptomeria japonica. The sequence continues at coordinate 313,043,224 of NC_081405.1, read as the reverse complement.
AATGAATTTTATATTTTATTAATGGATGAAACAATGAATGAATGTTAGATGTTAACGGGGAATTTAGAGTGATGTTAGGGGGGGGAGGGGCCAAATGAGCTTCCACCTTCATGTGGTTGGCTCTGTTAAGTAGAAAATATTAAACTTTTCTCAAAACCAAGTGAATCTCAATAAGATAACACACTTTTCAATATTTCATTATGTTGCACAATTAATCTTATTGAATAATGTATATTGAATCTTAATTGCAGGGTTCAACAAAGCCAACATGAACAACAACACCAAAAGTAAGTGAGGTTATTTTTGTTTTTTTTCAACAAAAGTTGTTTTTGATGTGATAAGGGCTGTAGAGCTAGCTAATGTGTATCATGAACTAGTTAAGTATTTGTTGATGGTAAGGAAAAAGATTAAAGAGCCAAAGGTTGACAGTGAGCTTATCTATGCATATGCTAAGATTTTTTATGTTTTTTTTTTTCAACAAAAGTTGTTTTTGATGTGTGTTTTTTTTTTTCTAATCTATAAAAAAGTATTGTGAGATTAAAATTAACATTTTGGATATTCATGATTTTAGTCAAAGGCACCTATTTATTTTCATGATAATCTAGGAAGGTTCATCTAGTAGTGTTATGTGTAACTGTGAAGGTGAGAAATTGATATTTTTTGTGTTCTAATATTTAATTTTTGTTCCAAGTGGATGACTTGGAAGAGGTCAGCGATTACTATCAAAATAGGGGTTGCTTTGATGAACTCATATCTTTGATGGAAAGTGGTTTGCGGTTGGAGAGTGCACATATGGGCATCTTTATAGACCTGGGCATCCTATATGCCAGATATTGCTCGGACAAGCTTAATGAACATATCAAATTATTTTTGACACAACTCAATATACCCAAGGTTATCTGTGTTTGTGATGAGAAACAACACTGGAAGGAACTTACATATTTCTATATTCAAGATGATGAATATGATAATTCTTCCACTACTATCATAAAACATTCTCCAGAGGCATGGGATCATATGCAATTAAAAGATGTTCTAGTTAAAGTGGCCAATATTGAATTGTACTACAAAGCTATCCACTTTTATTTGCAAGAACACCCAAATCTTATTAATGACCTCTTGAATGTCCTTGCCCTTAGGGTAGACCACACACGAGTGGTTGACATCATGCGTAAGGTATGGCTCTCAAATTTTTTATTCTATTAGTGTTTTTAGGATTACTAATATGTCTTTCACTTGGGTATTAAGTTTTTCTAGATGTTCTCTTTAGAAACTATTTGGTTTGGAAAAATTTCATGAGTATCTTTTTTTCTGTTGTATTTGTTATCCACACTAGACATCTTTGTCTTGTGAAGTTGTACATGGTTGCAGTACAGAGCAACAATGTAGTTGTTGTTAATGAGGCTTTGAATGAAATTTATGAAGAAGAGGAAGATTATGATAGGCTTCGAGAATCTATAGATATACACGATAACTTTGATCATATAGGGCTTTCTCAGAGGGTGAGAGGAACTTCTCTATTGGTTATTTCATTTAGGTTAGAGTTGGATGTAACTTAGCATTTGAATAGTTTTCTAATGATCTTGAATTTCAATTAGGTTGAGAAACATGAACTTCTTGAATTCTGCCATATTGCTGCTTTCATTTACAAGAAAGCGGGAAGATGGAGACAGTCTTGTGCTGGTTCCCAAAACCACAAATTGGAAACCAAAGAGTTTTGCCACTTCTCTTGGTGGTTTCAAATCTATTTTGGCCAATGAACGAGAATGATCGCCAGATCAAATTCCCCTACACTTCAGGCTTTGCTAAACCAAGGTGGGTGAACCTATACCTGAAACCTAAATCTTCCAGTTAAAGGCTTGTCTATAACAAATTTTCAAAAAACAGTGACCCTTTGAGGAGGCAAATGATTCTTGAATTCTATCTAGTTATATTTATTGCTTGCTGAAAATTATGAAATGCTTACTTATAAATGTTTATGAAGTTGTGCCAGTATAAATTAAAAGTATGATTTCTTGATGAAGATTGCTTCTAAAAATACTCGATTTAATTATATTAGAGCAACAACGGACCAGTGTCTTCATCCCTTATTGATTTCATACTATTTCAAATTGAAAGATCCTACGTATAACCATGGAGATAGTTTTAATAACTTGTTTTCAAAACAAGACCATTATATCAAAAGTATCTATATGGATTGTAACTGAAATATAAAATGCAGTTAGTCTTATTGAATTTTGACTTTGCTCTGAAAGACCAATAAGACAATTTGAAACTTGCCAACCAACCTTTCAAACTGATGCTCAAACTAGAAATTAGTCTCAATCACAATAGAATAAGATAGAACATTGATGCAATCTAATAGAATAAATTTATCACATGGAACTAATCAGTCAATTGAAAAGAATATACCATTCAGAATGAAGAACACTTGAAATTTATATTGAAAATAGATAATCAAACCGGTTGATTTCAATATGTATCATCCATTAACTTTGATATTTCCAGAAAACAAACTGCATAAGTGTTGTATAAAATTGTCTTGATAAGATCATAAAACTTGAGGTATCAACCCCACTTGTTCTAAAATATCCTCCATTTATATATGAGGATTTTTTTTGAAATTGAAAGGGCGTACCCTCTCATTAAAACTAAAACTAACAAAAACTAATTAAAAACTAACTTCCTAAAAACTGTCTTTACAATATGAACATATTATAAAAACATAGAAAAACATGACTCTAGGTTCCAACTTAGACATCAGGTCTGGTCTCCTAGCATCTTGCCACACTTCTGGATATGCTCCAAGTACTTCTCTGACTTATATGTGTCTGCATTGTGGATGATATCCCTGACAATGACTTCCAACGTGAGAAATTTTTCCATCTGTTTCACAGTCTTTTTCAATTCAATTCCATCAATTTGGACAATATCAAGGGCAACATTAAGAAGACTATGACATTTTGAGATCCATACATCTTTATCCTTTATCTCAACCTTCTGATCAATTAACTCTAGGAAACCATGCTAAATAGTGTGTTTGCATTCATCATATTTAAATTGTAATTGTTCATCAAATTTATTGTGTTTAGCCAACAACCTCTTTATTTTTTCAATTTCTTTTGTTTCCGCTTTGGCCATTGTTTTATCATGCAACCTTCTTCCCAATTTGTTTGAAATTTTGTTTTGTGAAACTCCATTGTCCATGTTCTTTTGAAATACTGTCTAGAATTATTTCAGAAATCCTTGTAAAACCTCAAATCTTTTAGTTGGTAATACAACAACAATATCTACCCCCACACTTTGCATCTATTTTAATATCCTTTTATTTTCTTGCTGAAACTCCTCGCATTTTTTCTTCCATTGAGAGCTATCTAGAGTAAGAACCATTGGCACCTGTTGCCCACTTCTCCTTAGCATTTCTTCATACAATGCCTTGTACTGGTTCCTCTCCCTCGCTACTCTGGCCATCTGTGCTTTATTGAATTTTGAAATATCAACTCCGATATTAGCAGAAATAATTGGATCAATTTCACCAACTTTTAGTTTCATCATATGGCCAAAGGCCTTGTCAACATCAATGATCTTTGGTCTCTTGTTGGGAGGGTACAGAGCCCATAACAACAAAGCTTCCTCATCCTGATCAAATCTTGAACCAATAAATATATCATTTACACCTTGTATTTCTAATTTGAATTCCTTGTTTTCTGAATGGAATAAATTGTCAAAGATAAAAGAAGCACTAAGGTCCCATCCGGGAAACAAAATCACCCCAGCCTCTGTAAGAAGTTGCCTCCCCTTTTGAGGGGTCATTGTGGTTATCTCTGCATCAATTTTCTCTTTTAATTTATTTAACAACTCAGCCTCATTATCAGGCATTATGTTGGGAATAGAGTCCCTCAATTTGTTCCCTTTAAAATTGTACAAGAATGATTTAAATTATTTGTAATGAATAAAAACATCATCAACAACAAAAGAAAATAACTCCTCTAACCAAGAGTCAGCATGAACTTCTAATGCTATATCTATTTGGCCCTGCATGTCTGGCTCTTCTTCCTTCTCTGGCACTTGGCATCTAGAGACAACTGTATTCTCATCAGATTCACTTTATGTCTCCTCCTCCTCGGTTTCAATTTCTTGGAGTCTTTGTCTCTTTTATGCCATTTCATTATTCAGTTGATCAATTACCTCTTGGGCCTTTGCATCCTCTATGTTCCTGAAGATATCTTTAGCCTCAATAATGACATGCAGATAACCTCCCAAGTTCTGCCTCTTCTTGCAAGAGTGAATGAATCCTTCAGGATCATAGTTTTTCCTGGCATAATGCTCAAACAAATTGTATTATTCTATCAGCTTCTTATCAATTATTTCATAAGCTTTGGTTGACACTATGGTGAAATCACAAAAACTTAGTGTCCCAGACAAGAAGGCTTGCTTATGCATATCTGCAAAATGTTTATCATTGGACATACTCAATTGCCTCACAATCTCTAGATAATCTATTATGTCTGGTACTAGTTTTGGTAGCATGTAGGGTCTCCCCTCAAATCCATATACTCTAAAACATGTTAAATACTTATTCACAAACTAGTTCCCCCAGTTATGATCAACAATGTGTCTTTCATCATAATCCCTTGGTCTTAGGAACTTTTTGATCTCGTCAAAGATAGACCCTTCACTTGAAATCCCATACATTCGATACAATGGCATCACAATAAGTTCTTCAAACTTAATATAGTTGGACCTCTTATATCAAGAATCCCAAAGAGATGTATACAATTGGATGAGCTTCTCCTTACCTTCCCTATTATTGGTATTTAATTTTAGGCCCTCGAGCCAAAAAACCTTTACATATCCATAAAATTACACTAGATGCATCAGTAGTGAATAAAATTTGAAATTGGGATGAGTATCATCCCTAAGGTTTAAAAAACATTCATGCAACCTCTCCACCAGATATGTTGCATAGTCAAAAGGCCTAGGTTCATACATTTGTATATCTGAGGCTAACACTAGCGGCCCAGTGCTTGCTAGATCAGGCACCTCCACCCCTCCTACTTGCCCACATGACATATATGTGTACTGCAAGTAGTGTCCGAACAAATCAATGTTGAATGGTGGCCCATCTTACTCTATTAATTTTCCTACCTACCTCTTGTGAATGGTAATTTTCTAGCCGATATATGTAGTGTCCATTCTGAGGTATTCTTCCTCCAACTCCCTAAGGATAAGGGCTTATCAGGACTAGGGTCTAAATTTAAAACCTCATTTATTGTACCCATATAAAATCTAATAAATGCTTCCCCATTTGGGAGTTGAATGCACCTCTTCACCGAATTATAATTCCTCACCAAAACCTCTAGCAATCTTCTGTTTACAAAAACATTGGGGACTATTAGCTTACCTAAATTTGTCATCCAAGGACTATAGAGTGACATCTCTGACCTCTCTATACTTGTCTTCTAATTTGTCTCTCCCCAACAGGTGCTGCTTTGACCTTCTGGATTTTGGGTCGGGTGCCTGCATTTGGTCTATCTTGTCTTGGTTTAATCTCCTGACTAAAGGCACCTCTTCATTTTTTTCTTTCTTCACCTTAGAGTCAGAGCTCTTGGCTACCCTCTTCTTTCCTGGTGAATGTGAAGCTTCCATTTCTATAATTACAATCCTCTGCTCTATTTTTCAGAGGTGCATTGTGTTCTATCTGTGTATTCTTCTTTCACCAACATAGTATTTAGACAACACAATTTCTAATTTTGCCATATTCTTTTGTAATAATGAACTTCTCATAAAATTTTCCTCATACGAACCATAGATGCATCTATTGCAAGTATTAAATAGAAGATTTTTAAAAATTTTGAATTTGAATTTTGATATGACAATGACTCATCGACATATGTCTCCTTGATGAATATTTCCCTTTTGGAGCTCTTTGAACAACCCTTTATCTACTTTGACATCTTACTTTCTCTTATTGGGATACCCTAAGCCAATGACTCCTTTTCCTCCTCATTGGTATATCTCAAACCAATATTCTCATTGGGCATCAGGTTAGCTCATTTAGCATTATCACAATAGGCATTATTTCCCCGATGGGCTTCACTATCGGCATAGCTCCTCCTGATGCAACCAACTTCATCACCATGAGTCTTCCTGATAGTGTCTTCACTATGCTCAATTAGTCTGCTCCTTCATCAGGTATTGAGGTAATTCAAAATGAAACATACCTATAACCAAAGTCTTCCCAATAGAGTATGTTCCATTAGTATATGTTTCAATGATGATTTCTTCGAGCGTTGGGGTGGCTCAAAGTAACATAGACTAATCTCTTTGGTTATATGGATGGATTCTTCTTTTTGCCACTCTTATCAGTATGTCATACCGATAGCCTCATCAGCTATCGGCAAGACAATTCTCCACTACTGCTGCTAGTGTTTACTATGCGGATGGGTCATATCAGTAGTTTTTTTCTGATGCATCAATTCTTCACAACTTTTCTCCTTGATTGGTATAACTTCTTCCAATGAGTACAACTCTGGCTTGCTACGTTCTTTCATCAGTATATGGTATCTCGATGCAAAATTGGTCTTTGTTAGTTTAAGTTCCCTCATCGATATAACATACCAATAATGTGAAATTTCAATCATTTTCAACTTCTTTAAGATACAAAAATTGATAATGAATTTAATACAATCTGAACAAAAACTTTGTTCTGCATGGGAGCTTTACCCTTTTTGATAATTACTTGTGCACTTTGATCAATCCTAAGAGCCTATTTGTTAGGCCTCCTCACCTCAAAAGGAAACCCAGAGTGCTTCATCTTGTCTCAATGCCACCCTCAATATCCCCACTTGATGGTTGAATCTCTAGAGATTGCCACAAATGGATGGAGATTGTCACTACAAGATTGCACCTACACATAAAACCCAATAGTAACTATTCTAATGGAAAAAGTGCTCAATATATAAAAGGAAATTATAAAAAAATAGAATTTTTAAGATCATAATTAATTTTAAAAATTATGTGCTAACATGTTGCACTATCTAAAAAGGATAATCTTTACAAGGATGCAATGGAAACTACTTCTCAATCGCGTGACCGTGAACTTGCAAAGGAATTACTGGTGTATTTTGTGGAATAGGTATACAATTGGTAAAACATATAGCTGGTTGTTCTCTCTCATAGGCTAAAGTATATTTTCAATTTTCATTTTTGATTGGGGTATTGAAATGGGGCGTACTTTTGCATTTGGAATTGCAAGGCAACAAAGAATGCTTTGCTTCATGCTTGTTCATAGACTTTGGAACTTGTTTGGATGAATAATATGATTGAATTTGTGTTTCCATACCTACTTCAGGTTCTTGATATACTCTAATGATTCTTGTGAATATTTTAAGTTTCTCTTTAATAAACATTTTAAATCTTCTATAGAATTAAATAGCTGATATTCAAAAAAAATCTTTTTCAAAGTTCATTCAAGTATACACGACAAAAGTTGATGAGCTTGTTAAGGACAAGTTAGAGGTTGTCCAAGAAGATAAATCCAAGGAGAAAGAAGAGAAAGATCTTGTTTCTCAGCAAGTATGCATTTTGCTTAATTGAGCCTCAAGGAGAACTTATTCTACTCTACTGACGGTTTTTAAAAATTCTAATAAATATGTGCCTATTTTGTTTACAAAATATGTATGCTCAACTTCTTCCGCTTGCTTTGCCAACACCTCCAATACCTAGCATGGAAGTGGGCATGGGAACTTTCTTTCAACCAAGTATGGGTGGAATGGATATACCTCCCATGCCAGCTTATGGTATGCCACCTATGGGTGGTTGTTGATTGGATTGAAGAACTTAACGTTGGATACAATTCTTTAACATACATGGTTTTTTGAGGCTGGTCTTCGAGTGGAAAGATTAGATTGTCAAATTGTATTTATTGTCATTTTGTTGGTTGATACATAATAATGAATCTTTAGTATTATCGTATTGGTCAATCAGTTCAAATATTTCCATCCATCAAGCACAACATCCTCATTGAATAAGTAGTGAGAGTGCCATCAGAATTTTGACGCCCACCCAATTTATACCGACGCTAGAACCATCGCACATACAACATCCTCATTGGTGCGGATGCCCTAGTTGTCATTGGAGGTCATCAGAATTCCGACAGACCCCCATTAAACATTCGACGAGGATGTTCTATAGCTGACGACATTCTCCCCAGATGGGCGGTCATGTTCACCATCAGAACATTACCTAGATGCCATTGGAATTCCAATGATATATAGAGTTTTACTAACGGCTAAGTGCAGTCATAGTTGTCATCGAAAGATTCTTCGATGGCATCGGAATTTTGACGTTCTTGAGCACCATCAGAATGTCTGACTACAAGTTTTCGATGACATTGCTTGTCGGCAGTCCGATGAATTGTAGTCAAAATTCCAATGAACTGCCATCGGAATTGAGCCCCAAATGTACTAGTGTATGGAGTTGTCTTATGTTTGTTAATGCCACAGTCTTTACATAGTCTATCAAAATCATTAGAGAAAAATTCACCACCATTGTCAATCCTCAAATATTTAATTTTCTTTCCAATCTCCATCTCAACCATTTCTTTAATTTTTTTAAATTGACTGAAAAACTTTAGATTTACTCTTTAGAAAATATACCCATGTCCTTCTACTAAAATCATCAATAAATGAAACATAATATGTGGTTTTCCAATCAAAGGAACATATACAAGACCAAACACATCATAATGAATAAGATCCAAAACACCACAAGTTTTATGAGAGCTCGAGTAAATCTGAACACAATTTTGTTTTCTATAAATGCAATGTACATAGAAATGAAACTCAAGATTACAATCATTCAAACCTTTAACAAGATGTTTTTTTCAAGGTCCTTAGACCCTTTTCTCCAATGTGGCCAAGCCTCTGGTGCCATAGCATAGTCTTCTTTGCAAGTAACTTTTCTTTAGAAGAAAGAGCACCCTTAGGTACCCAGCAGCCATTTCCATCTTCTAAAGGTGAAACCCTCAAATATTCCGATGAAGTATCCACATATTTATTTTTTTACAAAAGTAATATTACACTCAATAGTGTATTTGTCTAGCTTATACAATGTGTCAAACCTGACACCTATAGCAATTACCATAGCACCCTTAATCATCTTACATACTGCTTCAGAAGAGACTACCTGCACACTCACATCTATCAATTTTCTCACAGATAACAGATTTCATTTTAATCTAGGGATATGCAACACACCATTCATATTTTTATTCTACCATCAAAAACCTGATTCTAACTTTACCTTGACCAACAATGTCTAAATGTGATTCATCTCCCAAGTACACCTTGCCTCCATTACATTCTTCATATTCAAAAAACTAATCTCTATTGGAAATCATATGAGAAGATGCACCTGAGTCAATTAACCAAGCATCATTACCTACATGAATCACCAAAGCTGCAATGAATGCATCACCATTTTCCTTCTCGGACTCAGAATTAGAATCAAACATTTTATTTTTCTTCTTCTTTTCTTCTTTGCAGTCCTTAAGGATGTGACCCAGTTTACCACAATTCCAGCAAATGACTTTGGACTTTCTAGGAGATTTTGATCTCCCTCTAGATTTGGACTTATCATGCTTCTCATTATTCTTTCCTTTCTTGTTAGGTCTTCCATGAACAACTAGGGCTTCATTTAAACTAATGGATAGCTTCCTTCGCATCTCTTCACCAAGTAGGGTACCCACCACATCTTCAGATTTTAAAACAATAGAAGTATTACCGATAACCATAACAAGAGAATCCCACAAATCAAGCAACAAACAAAGAAAGATCTGACATTTCTCCTCTTCATCCATCTTAACACCAACATATACCAATTGAGGCACCAACATATTGAATGCTTCTAGGTGGTTTAAAATTCATCCACCCTCTTTCATCTTCAAGGAATTCAATTTCTTCCTTAAGAAATTCTAATTTAATAAAGATTTGGCTTGATAAATCTCACCAATCTTAGTTCATAATTTATTTTCAGTGTTTTCTCCATGGATATTGATTAGAACATAGTCTGCCAAGTGCAATCTGATTAGATGCTTGGCTTTTTGGTCCATGACATCATACTAAGCAGTCGCAGTAGGATCGACAGGTCTTGAGACATTCACATCATCAACATCCCACAAATTTTGATCTATTAGCAGATCTTCCATCTTCAGCTTCCACATCTCAAAATTCATTCCATTAAATTTCTCCACCTCTATTCTCTCTGACGAACTTGCCATCTGAAAATTCCTACAGCAAGACCAAAAAGTTTCTTCTGTACAAGCTCCCACTAAAATCTGGATTAGTTCAAAAAACCCAACCCATAATTGAAATCAAAGGTGGTTAGGCTCTAATACCACTTGTAAGGAATTTAAGTAGCGGAAAAACTTCCTACACTAACCTTGAGAGGAGGGTAATGCAAATTTTTTTACAAATAGTCACAATAGTTACAAAAAATGGAAATAAAGATAATAACATTCAAACCATAACACAATGATTTACGTGGGGAAAAACCTTTCGAGAGAAAATCCCTACACTCTAAAAGCCACCCAATATATTATTCAGCAATCAAAAATAGATTACAATATACTTGTAGAGAAATCTCTTTGGAGGAGTACCACTAATCATAGATTCAGAGGTAACTCTATAGCCATAAGACTCTTACACACAACGTCTATCTCATGCACCTCATATATAGGAGATACAATACAAGAAACTGTCAAATGATATTACAAAACCATGGGCTAAAACCACCCAATAAGGTCTAGTTGACCTTATCTCCCTTCTAGGTGCCCTATGACGTGTTAAAACACACATCAACACGTGTCCCTCCCTTTTACAACTCATTTATGTGTCTGATACATTTTATATTTCCTATTTCAGGAGTACAAACTTTCAGAGGCCGTAACTTGAGAAACGTGTGTCCTATTGACAAACTGTTTGAAGTGTTAAAAAGATTGCAAAATACTCTACTGCCTCGTAAGCTAGTTACACACACTTTTTAAGGAATTTGAAGGCCTCTAAATTCCTCAAAGTAAAATATAAACCTTTCATTGGATCCCTCCAAAATGGAAACTTCAATATCTTCAAAACTAGTTGTGATCTTGTGATGAAACTGTACTGACATGCTTATGTAGCCAACCAAAAGCTTCAATAATAATTTCACACCATTTCATGCTCAAATTAAATCTTACTATAAATAGTAACCTAATGTAAATACAAGGTTGAGACACCATTTTTCCAACAATATTGAGGTTCCCCTTTTATGTAACCAAGATATCTAATAAATCAAGTGGTATTAGAATTTTCAAGACAATATTTAGAGCAACATAAATTGTATGATGATGCACACCATGAGGGAGTGGTCAAGTCCCCTATTTTTATTGGACATTATTCATGTAGAATAGCGCTTAGAACCATTTGGACTAAGAAGGATTAGTTATGATCCACTACATCATTTGGAAAATAATATCAATAGTAAGAAAAAATATGAACCTCACATGGAAGGTTATTAAGTTGATTGATAGGATGATCATGAAGTAAAAACAAGACACTATCAAAGACTCACACTAAAGAAAATTAAAAACTCTAGGAGTTAGGGATGTCCTACAACATATTTCTTAAGATGATGAGAATGTTATGGACCACATTTATGAGGTAGATAGAATATTAAATGAGTCAATCACAAAATTAGATTGGTTATAATGTGGGGAGGATTTTCTCAAGTTAAATATCTAAGAGAATCATAGGACTGAAAGAAGGGTGACCTAGTCCGGACACATGATCCTTGCAACTTTTGACAGATTTTACAGAGAATCTTTGAATCATCCCCTCTTTTGAATGTAAAGTCCTTAAAGTGAAAATTGACTTAGTGAATTCTCCTTTCCAAGTGGTGAATTTGCTAAGCCACCAAATTTTCCACTTTAAATATTGTAATTTTAATAGTAGTGGAGACACTGATATTTCCCCTACCTATTGATAACTCATCTCAATTTGAGATAGGAACTACTATCAAAGGAGAAGGTGTATATGTTACACCAATGGATATTCATGTTGTAGACATTTGTTCAAGCATGGTGCAACCATCTCTAACCATCCAATATGAAACACCACCACCAATAGTTCAAATTACTCAATCTCCTAAGGGGGATGTAATAGGAATTGATACAATTTCTCTTGAGAGTAAAAGAGAAGAAGAATCAACTACATCAATGAATGAATTTTTTTTTCTTTGAATTAACCAAGATAAGACAAAATTAAAAACAATTTCCCCATATCCTTTTTGAAAAGTATTTGACTTGAGAGATGATGAGAATGTTTAAGGAAGAACTATGGAACCCATTATTTGTATGCAGACCCTAGAAGAATGTGCATCTTTCTTCAATAAAATAAGTTAGATGATCCATAGGGAACTAAAGAGTCCCCTCAGATTAATAATAGACAAGATATATTTACCTCATGAAGCATTTCCAAATAAAATATAGATACCCAATGTTGAAGTAAGACTAGAAGTTGAAGCTAAGACCCTTGTGAGAACAAGGGAAGAAGACATTAATTCTAAACATGAAAAATAGGGTTGATATTGAGTCAAGAATTCAATTTCCAATTGAGGAACACATGAAAGGAGTTGAAACCAATCCAACTATTAGAACTAAATAATAGGTTAAAAAAAGGAGTAGGTAGAAGTGAGTCTTGGTCCAAACCTCATCCTACAGTTGAGAGAAGGTCTAAGACTAGGTAAGCTTCAAACATAGAAGAAACAATGGACAACTCAAGTTATCTTAGTGTAGAGCTTTCTACAAAAGAGAAGGTTCAAGTATATGCATTAGACACAATGAAATCTTATAAGAAGATGAGACATAGCTGGCAAGGAAAAGGGCTAGAACCATGTGATAATTGAAATGAAGAAAGCATGGAACTAAAATCACTTATAAATTTGTTCCTACTTTGAAAAAGGACCTGAAGGACATGCCCCTAAAAGATTATAGGATAACAAACTTTGAATTATGCCATACTTCTTGAAAGGAATATATTGTTGATGTCATGTACTCTAGCTTAGATAAATAAATGACAAGAAAGAGAGAGCTTAAGATTAAGTATCTTAGCTACACAATTTTATCAAGAGTCTTACAAGTTTGGGAGAAAGGATAAATGAACTTCCTTAGAACTTAACACTTGTTTGTAGGGGATAAATTGTAGAGATGGAAAACAAGAAGTGTATGTTTGAATTTACACAAGAGTCAATCAATAATATCCTGATAAAAGGTGAAGAAATAATAACCAAAACTTGAAAAGGCTAGAAGATCCTATTGGAATGGAAGGATAATATTGTGGACCTCAAAGTTGACCATGAAGCAAGATTGGAATAGAATTATATAAAATTGTCAAAGTTGCATGCTATTAATACATTAGAGAGGTAATTATTTTTGAAAGAACATGCTTGAAACCAAACAATTATTTTTAACTTCCTAATTGTATCTAAGAACTCAAATTTGAGGAAACCCTATCACAAGGAGGTGAATAAATATTGAAAATTTTGAGGAAATTGGTTAATGATATAATGTATAAGGACATATTTGTCCTTGAGAAGATGATGAAAAACATGCTAGATGCTCAGTAGATCTTTGATGTTGAGGTTCCTATAAGATATTTTAGGGAAATGTGTTGCTTGGTCCTTGATGATCCACTAGGAAACTTCCATAAGGAAAAAATGGAAGATATTGATGAGTAGTAAATTACAATAAATAATATAGGCATACAACTAGATATAGAGAAGAAAGCATTTGATTAGTTGAGAAGGGATTTTATGATTTCTTATTTAAATAGCACAAAGATAAAATGTATGATGGAAGGATGATGACTAGAAGTCTCATAACCTTCAGTGAACATCGAGTTAAAATAAAAGCATAATGCCCTCATGATGAAGATAAAGATGAATGAATCTATTTTGGGTTCAATAGTTTTATCTCTTTGCAAGTAGTAAGGTATCCTAGAACATTCTTACAAATTCAATTCTAGTTGTTAGTTTCCTAACATCACCCTCACTCCCCAACCAAAATGGAAGATATTTTTGCCTGTAGTTTGAAGAAATATTTGATGGCAATATGCTAGATTTGGTTAAGTGTTTTCATTTATGTCAACACTATATCTCAGTTGGAGACTATCCCAGTTGGATCTATCCTGGTTAGTCTTGGTGATCATTTTGGTTTTGGCTGTGATTATGATCCGGTATGATCAGATCTCTGGAATTAGTTCTGGATGCTTATTTTGATGGTTATATGCTTGCTATATTTTAGTGGTTTCATGATTTGGTTATCTCTTTTTATATTTCCGGTTACTGGCTAGTTTATGCCTTTAATGGCTAGCTTTTGGCTTCACTGACTTTTGGCATTACCGGTATGCTGTTTTGGTGACTTGGTCAAAGGATTTTGGGTCCGGCTTATGGAATTGGTTTCTTTCATGTTATTGGTGCTTCTTGATCATATCCCAAGTGTTTGGTGACTTTGCATTGGATGGTGTGCTATTATGGTGGTCCTATCTAGATCCAGTTAAACTTTCACAGAGGGTTTCTATCGACAAGTGAAGCATGTTGGATTTGGTCTTAGCGGAGTCCTTGGTGGATATAATTGTCTGGTTACTTGATTTAGGTCCATGCTATGTAATGTAAATCATAATATTGGTTAAGTGGTTTCATGTGATGTAACTTTTGTAATTATGGGTTTACGGTTTAGCTGACCTTGTCAATAAGGTTGATGATCTGTATTTATAGGTGACTTATTCATGTAATTTGGTATGTGATGGTTATAGTTGGTTAAGTCTGCATTATCAAAGAAAGAATTAAGTGTGAATAAAGTCATATCATTCAGCTGAAGGTTGGAAAGTTTTTGTATTGCAAAACAAACATAAGTGCTTAAATGGAATTGTATAAGGAATTAGTAGATGCTACTTTCACGATTCATTGTTTTTTGGATTGTAGTTCGATTTTTTTGTAAGTCATTGACACTTCTCTTTGTGATGAGAAGTGCGCTCTAGGCCATTGTCCTTTCTACATGTGCAGACCCCATTGTAATTATTCACAATAGTATTGCAGAGTATTCACCTGATTGTGGGTAGGGTTTCCCACTATGGTCTTTCCCTTTCTAGGTTTTCCACGTCAAAATATTGGTGTTATGTGTGTTGTGCTTTCATGTTATACTCTTCATTGGGTTGTGCTCTAGTTTGAGGTTTTTAATTGAATTAACTACTTTTATTGTTAGTAAACTGATTCACTCCCCCCTCTCAGTTTACTAATGGTATCATTGCATTCCAATAATTGGTATCAGAGTGAGGTCCTCTCTACAGAATCCTAACTGCTTGAGGAGATCCGATGGGAACTACATCTAGTTCTACATTCAATCCTTACTAGAAGGAGAGTCCCAGATTTGATGGTATAAATTACAAGATATGTAAGGAGTGAATGAAGATTCATCTCAAATGTCTTGGAGCTGAAGTTTGGGATATAGTGGAGAAAGGGTATATACCTCATGATCCTAATTCTGGAACACCGACACCTGTTGATGAACAGAAGAGAGCTGAAAATGATGTAAGAGAAAAAGAAGCATTGTTAAGCATCATATCTGATGAAAAATTATTGAATATCGTAGAGTTGGATAATGCTAAGCTGACTTGGACAAAGATTGAAACTCTTTATGAAGGTGACCAGGCTGTGAAGATTGCTAAACTTGAAGGTTTCTGGGTAAGAATGAAACTTTAAAGATGGAAGAAGATGAGAAGATAAATTCTTTCTTGGATAGAGTCAATGAGATTGTCATGGGTATCAAATGTTGTGGTGAATCTGTTAGTGAAGATGAGATAGTGTCAAAAGTTATAAGTGTTCTACCTCCGACCTACAAGATGAAGGCTACTGCTATAAATGAACTTCGGACAATGTCAAGTACCCCTGTGACCAGAGATACACTATTTGGGAAATTGAATACTTTTAAACTTGAAGAACTTGGAGATTAGAGTGCTACTAAAATAAAGACTGCATTTAGAGAATTTGCATCCAGCAAATAAAAGATGGATTGGAAAGAGATGTTTTCTAAGGATATGGAGGAAATTGAGAAAGAAGAAGGAGAGCATGAAGAGATGGAAGCCTTGACTGCTAGAAGAATTCCTAAAGGACTAGCTGGAAGTAAGTATGAAGAAAAAATCCCTTTTAAATATTTTTCATGCAATAAGATCGATCATTTTTCATTTAGATGTCCTGAAAGAGCTGCTAGGAATCATGAAAGATTTATGAGAAATTATAAGCCTAATCCTAAATATCAGATTATACCTAGATTCAGAGCGAATAAGGATAAATCATGTTATTATGCTAGTGATGATGATGGCATTTCTAATGATGATGATGATGATGATGATGAACATGTGAGTGGATCCGGTAATGGTGCCTCATCAGGAAAAGATTGGGTCTTTATTGTTATCAAGGATGATTCTCCAGAATCTGTCATTGAAGAAATACATACTGAGGAAAAGGACTTGGCTACTAAAATTGAAGAAAAGGATGAATGGGTTATAGATAGTGGATACTCACATCATATGACTAGTCACAAAAGAAATTTCTTATCACTACAATAAATTGATGGTGGATTGGTTAGATTTGGAGACAACAAGGCATGTAGGATCAAAGGAAAAGGAACAATATCATTGGATGGTAAGACTAATACTAATAATGTTTATTATGTTGAAGGCTTAAAGCATAATCTTTTAAGTGTAGGTCAGATGGTGGATAGGGGATTTCATTACAATTCAAGGACGAAAAGTGTAAGATCATTAATAAATATAGATTGGAGATTGCTTCCAGAACTCAAACTACTAGAAATTGTTAGGATTCCCACAAATACTGAGAGGGGGGGGGGGGTGAATCAGTATCTAACCGGTTGTGAAATTTTCTAAACTTAAAACATGTAGAGCATATTAATACTTTGTACCGGTAAACAGAAAGTAATGCAATAAATAGAGACAAAAGCAACCACATGAAAAACACACCATAACACAATATTTTAACAAGGAAATCCAGTGTGGAAAAAACCTTAGTGGGATTTGTGACCCACAATATTCACTTACTAGCCAATAAGAGAATATTACTACTACAAGAGGGGCCTGCACATGTAGGAAGACCAAGTTCCTAGAGGTCACTACTCAATTACAAAATGGGAAGTCTCACTAACTTACAAAATGGATTATACAAATCCAATGTCTTGTACTGCTTCAAGATAGCATCTACTATGCCAGATCCAGTACCGGTTTCTGCTCTGCTTCTTACATAAACCCTTAACCTATCATTCTCATAATAGGTCTGCCTTATTTTGCCTAATTACATTCTCTATCTATTGCTAAATGTTCTACAATGATCTCTCTTATATAAGAGTCATTTTACAACTTGCAAAGTCATCTTACAATGATTTTACAATAATAAACAAAATATATTAACAACAAAATTCATGTCAACTTTTGTGCCAGTATGCTTCCTTTCACTACCGGTGCCGGTGTAGAATCTAACTTTGCTAGTGCTGGTGGATTGCCTTGCCAATGTCATAGGATTGTAAGGTTTCCATCAATGACAAAACCTTCAATCACCTACAATGTCTCATTGGAGTGTGCATTTGCCAACAATCTCCCCCTTTCACATTGATGGCAACACTCATGAGAAAAATTCAAAAGTGTATCCAAGAATTGAAGTCCAATAATTGTTACAAAAAATGTGTGCTCCCCTTGAGGAGATGATCCCTAAGTTATTGGATTTTTCTCATACCACTACTCCCCCTTTGGCATTAATGACAAAGGTTGTCAAAGTGTCAATAGAGTGTAGTTTCCTATCTCAACCTTGTAACCGGTTGGTTACAATTTGAAAAAGTTCTGCCAGAACCAAATTCAAGTTCTCAATGAACTTTTATTGTCTTTTATTGTGGCCTCTGTCCTTTGAACTATACCGGTGAGGTGTTGCATTTGCTCTGCCGGTGTTTTTTGTCCTTGTATTAATGCATCAGATATTTCATTCCTTAAACATGCGAGGTAGTCCAACTTTGGACTTAATCTCCATTTCAGATCCTTAGCCTTACTTTTTATTTTCTCCTTTTCTTTCTCTAGCTTTAGTAAGTCTTCCTCAAGACCTTTTATCTTTTGCTCAACAATTGACAATGAATCAGATGAATTAATAAAATTGTCAGCTAGCTTATTAATTTCCTCCTGTATCTTGCTCATTTTCTTGTCTATGTCAACTATCAAAAAGTTTGTCTTACAAGTGTCTCTGTAAAAAGTTTTGAACTCCTTAAGTGTGTTGCACAGTTCCAGTAGAAGTGTGTCAAACTGCCTTGTACACTTCTTTATTTGTTCCTCAAAGAATTTTTCTATTTTTTTTTCTAACATCTCTTTGAATGCTTCCTCCTTTATTTGTTCAACTGTCACCGTGTTGTCAGTAATATACTTATACAAAGTGTCAAGTTGACTCAAAGAATCCTTATTATCTACATTGCATTTTGGAGCTATCATCTTCAAAATTGGAATTGTGTCATCTATAGCTTTATATGCTTGTGAACTACAATATGTTATTTTCTTTAAAGAATCTAAAAGAACTTCAGTTACATTTGTTGATTTAAATCCTGCAGTTGAAGAGTAAACACTCTGAATTCCATCAGTGGGAGCAATATCCTTTCTTGTAGTGACCTCTGGTAGGTCAGTCTATGTTTCCATTTCTTTAAACAAGGGTTTTTCTTGCTCAGTAGTTGCTGGTGGCACTGATTCTGTATTAACCTGTTCCTGTTTTGGAGCCTGTTGCTCTGCTTGATGTTCTATTTGATGTTCTGCTTGTTGTTTTGTTTTCCCATCTGCCGATTTACCTTCAGTTTTATGTGTGTTATCAGTTACCGGTGGCTCACTAGCCTTATCTATCTTGTCGGTTGTGTCCTTATCTACCACAAGCATAACATCTCACATTCATTCTGCAATTCTTAGAGTTATGACCAACTTTGTTGCATTTAGAACATTGACTGGTGGGTGTACTAGTATTCTGATAATTTCTAGATCTACATTGATTTTCTCTATGACCATACTTGTTATAGTTAAAGCATTTGCCATTGAATTTATAAGCAGTAGGTTGTCTTACCGGTTTGCTATGATCCTGTGTGTTTGTAGTACTAGAGCTTTCGCCAGTTTCAAAGCCAAGACCATTAGTGTCACCATTAGGTTTCTGATTCTTCAACAAGTCACCAAGTTCCTCTGAGCTTTTCTTGAATTTTTCTTTATGTTGATTTGCAGCAACCAGTTCTCCTTCCAAGATACCTTTTTGTCTCATGAGTTCATTTGAGTTATTCAGTGCATGCATCAGATCTATCTTCAACATATCATTTTCATAACTAAGTCTTGTGTTTTCATTCGTAGCATCATTCAGTCTTCTAGTCAAGTCTTCTTCATTCTTCTTTCTATCTTCAATTTCTTTACAAAATCTCATAGTCATATCTTGCATCTCATTCTTTGTTGTCATGTTTTCTTGTTTCAGCTTATTCATCATATCACTAAGAGTTTCCTTTTCATCATTCTCATTTTGCATCTTTTCACAAAGTTCTCTTCTCTTGTTTCTTGAAATAGTAAGATTTTCTTGAAGTGCTTGAATGATATCCTGAGCAGCCTTTAGATCATCTTCAAGTTTGATATTTTTCAATTTTTCTGCATCATAGTCTAAGAGAGCTCCTTCAAGTTGCTTCATCAAATTTTCCATCTCTACCGGTGTCAAGATCTTCCTCAAGATGTTAGGCTTCTGAAAATAGAGGACCAGGCTCTGATACCAATTGTTAGGATTCCCACAGATACTACGAGGGGGGAGTGAATTAGTATCTAACTGGTTGTGATATTTTCTAAACTTAAAACATGTAGAGCATATTAATACTATGTACTGGTAAACTGAAAGTAATGCAATAAACAAAGACAAAAGCAACCACATGAAAAACACACCATAACACAATATTTTAATGAGGAAACCCAGTGTGGGAAAAACCTCAGTGGGATTTGTGACCCACAATATTCACTTACTAGCTAATAAGAGAATATACTGCTACAAGAGGGGCCTACACATGCAGGAAGGCCAAGTGCCTAGAGCTCACTTCTTAATTACAAAAT
Source organism: Cryptomeria japonica (assembly GCF_030272615.1). Taxonomy (NCBI): domain Eukaryota; kingdom Viridiplantae; phylum Streptophyta; class Pinopsida; order Cupressales; family Cupressaceae; genus Cryptomeria; species Cryptomeria japonica. The sequence continues at coordinate 313,023,026 of NC_081405.1, read as the reverse complement.
GGGAAGTCTCACTGACTTACAAAATGGATTATACAAATCCAATGTCTTGTATTGCTTCAAGATAGCATCTACTATGCCAGATCTAGTATGGTTTCTGCTCTGCTTCTTACATAAACCCTTAACCTATAATTCGCATAATAGGTCTGCCTTATTTCACCTAATTACATTCTCTCTCTGTTGCTAAATGTTCTACAATGACCTCTCTTATATAAGAGTCATTTTACAACTTGCCAAGTCGGCTTACAATGATTTTACAATAATAAACAAAATATATTAACAACAAAATTCCTGTCGGCTTCTTTGCTGGTATGCTTCCTTTCACTGCCGGTGCTGGTGATCTGTGTGCCGGTGTAGAATCTAACTTTGCTGGTGCTGGTGGATTGCCTTGCTGGTGTCATAGGATTGTAAGGTTTCCATCAATGACAAAACCTTCAATCACCTACAATGTCTCATTGGAGTGTGCATTTGCCAACAGAAATATCTTTCATTTGAACTCCGGTGAGAAGGCTTGCTTGATTTCTCATATTGATGAATGTTGGTTATGGCATAAAAGGATGTGTCATGTAAATTTTGATTACATAGTAAATATTAGTTCAATACCAAATATCAGAGATTTTACGAAGATTGTTAAACCTCATAATCTGGTATGTAGAGAATGTCAGATGGGTAAGCAAGTTATAACTTCTTTCAGAAGTGTACATGATAAATCTAATGAAATTATTAATCTTATTCATTCAAATTTGTGTGGACCGGCAAGGAGTAAAAGTTATCAAGCTGATAGATATTTTATGTTACTTATTGATGACTATTCTAGAATGATGTGGGTAGCATTTTTGAAAGAGAAATATGAAGCTTTTGTGAAATTTAAAATATTTAAGGCTATGGTTGAGACTGAGATGAGACCAAAGATAAAGTGCTTAAGATCAGATCATGGTGGTGAGTTTACATCCAATGAGTTCAACAATGTTTGTGAAAGGAATGGTATTAGGAGACAACTTTTTGCACCTAGAACCCCACAACAGAACGAATTGGTGGAAAGGAAGAAGAGAACAATTTTGGATGCTACGAGGACTATGATGGTTGAAGCTAAATTACCTAATATCTATTGGAGAGAGGTTATCAATACCGTTGTGTTAACTTTCAATAGAGTACACATTAAAGGCGATACCAGTAACACTCATGAATTATGGTTTGGTCATACTCCTACTGTCATTTATTTCAGAATTTTTGGAAGAAAATATTACATTACAATAGATGATGCATTAGGAAAGTTTGTTCCTAGAAGTGATGAAGGAACATTTTTGGGTTATTCTACTAAGAGAAAAGAATATAGATATTATAACAAAAGATTGAATAGGATATTAGAAAGCATAAATGTCAAGATAGATGGGCATGGCAATAATTAGATCAGAGAATATGATTATGGGCCGAAAGATGAATTTATCAGACCTGAATCAATAATACAAGAATTAGTTCAAAATAGTGAACCTATGACACCAGTAGCATCAAAAAATTCAACAGTGACAGTGGACTAGCAGAATGAGTCAACAAATCAAGAAAATTCAAGGACTCCCAAGTATGTCCTTGAATTTAGCTTTACATACTTGGGTTAAGTCAACAAATCAAGAAAATACAAGGTGTGCACCCTTGGTTTCCTTGTGTTGTGCACCACAGTGCTTGGATTTATGGCATGGTATGCATTCTTTCTTGGGAAGATGTTGGTTTCATGGATTAGTAAGAAACAATCATGCACTTCATTGTCTACAGTTGAAACAAAATATGTTGCATCTTATAACAAATGTACTCAATTTTTTTGAATGAAATAGATGTTAAAGGATATAAGGGTAAGTAATGATGAGCCTATTGTTATTCACTATGATAATGCTACTGCTATTGATATGTCAAAGAATCTGGTATTTCATTCCAAATCAAAACACATTTTTATTATATATAATTTCTTGAAAGAAATTAAGTCAGATTGGTTTATGTGACTACCAAGGAACAAATTGCAGATATTCTAATGAAACCATTGCCTAAAGAAACTTTTGAATATCTTAGAGATCAGTTAGGGGTTACCAACCCTCTAGAAGATACTTAGAGATGTAGAGATACATCAATCTGGTAAGCTTATCAGACATACATTTCTGATCCGGTTTGATGAAGATAGTGCTACTACTCAGGGGGAGTAGTCAGCTGTTTGGTTCAGTATTCTTGATTTAGTATCTATCCTTTGTCATTGATGTCAAAGGGTTAGAAGGTATTCATGTGAAAACTGCTAGATCTTTTGATGGTTTTGGAGATTGTTGGCATTCCTTGGCACTTGGATATTTTTCACATTTAGTATTACCATCAATGCCAAAGGGGGAGATTGTTGGCAATATGTTGGATTTGGTTAAGTGTTGTCATTGATGTCAACACTATATCCCGATTTGAGACTATCCCAGTTAGTCTTGGTGATCATTTTGGTAGTGGCTATGATTATGATGTGGTATGATCAGATCTTTGGAATTGGTTTTGGATGCTTATTCTGATAGTTATATTATTGCTATATTCTGGTGGTTTCATAATCTAGGTATCTCTTTTGGTATTTCCAGTTACTGGTTGGTTTATGCATTTACTGACTAGCTTTTGGCTTAACTAGCTTCTAGTGTTCTTGGTTAGCTTTATCGGTATGTTGTTTTGGTGAATTGGTCAGAGGATTTTGGGTCCAACTTATGGAATCAGTTTATTTCATATTGTTGGTGCTTCTTGATCATATCCTGAGTGTTTGGTGACTTTGAATTGGATGGTGTGCTATTATGGTAGTCCTATTTGGATCCGTTAAACTTTGATTGAGGGTTTCTACCAACAAGTGAAGCGTGATGGATTTTGGTCTTAGGAGAATCCCCAACAGATATAATTGTTTAGTTATTTGATTTAGGTCCATGCTATGTAATGTAAATCATAATATTGGTTTGGTGGTATCATGTGATGTAATTTTTGTAATTATGGGTTTATGGGTTTAGGTTTTAGCCAACCCTATCAATAAGGTTGATGATCTATATTTATATGTGACTTATTCATGTATTTTGGTATGTGATGGTTATGGCTGGTTAATTATGCATTATTAGAGAAATAATTAAGTGTGAATAAATTCATATCATTCAAGTGAAGGTTGGAAAGGTTTTATATTCCAGACCACACATCAGTGCTTAACTAGAATTGTATCAAGCATTAGTAGATTCTACTTTCAAAGTTCATTGTTTTTTGAATTTTAGTCCGATGTTTTTGTAAGTCAGTGAGACTTACCTTTGTGATGAGAAGTGCACTCTAGTCTATTGGCCTTTCTGCATGTGTAGACCCCATTGTAATTATTCACAATACTACTGCAGAGTATTCATCTTATTATGGGTAGGGTTACCCACCATGGTTTTTCCCTTTCCGTGTTTTCAATGTCAAAATATTGGTGTTATGTGTGTTGTGCTTTTATGTTATATTCTTCATTGGGTTGTTCTCCAGTTTAAGGTTTTTAATTGAATTAACTATTGTTATTGTCAGTAAACTAATTCACCCCCCCTCTCAATTTACTGTCGATATCAGTACATTCCAATAATTGGTATCAGAGTGAGGTCCTCTCTACATAAGCTTAATTGCTTGAGGAGATCCGATGGCAACTGCATCTAGTTCTATGTTCAATCCTTATTGGAAGTAGAGTCCTAGATTTGATTGTACAAATTACAAGATATGGAAGGAGCGAATGAAGATTCATCTCAGATGTCTTGGAGCTAAAGTTTGGAAGATAGTGGAGAAAGGGTATATACCTCATGATCCTAACTTTGGAACACGGACACCTACTCATGAACAAAAGAGAGCATAAATAAATGTGAGAGGAAAAGAAGCATTTTTAAGCACCCTATTTGATGAAAATCTATTGAATATCAGAGTTGGAGAATGCCAAGCTGATTTGGACAAATCTTGAAACTCTTTACAAAGGTGACCAAGTTGTGAAGATGGCTAAACTTGAAGGTTTCCAGGTAATACATGAAACTTTAAAGATGGAGAAAGATGAGAAGATAAGTTTTTTCATGGATATAGTCAATGAGATTTTCATGGGTATCAAATGTTGTGGCAGATCTGTTTTTGAAGATGAGATAGTGTCAAAAGTTTGAAGAGTTCTACCTTCAGCTTACAAGATGAAGGCTACTACTATCAATGAACTCTAGACAATGTCAAGTACCCCTGTGACCATAGATACACTACTTGGGAAATTGACTACTTTTGAACTTGAAGAACTTCGAGATCATAGTGCTACTAAAATTGAGACTACATTTAGAGCATCTGCATCTGGTAAATAGAAGATAGATTGGAAAGAGATGTATGCTAGGGATATGGAGGAAATTGAGAAAGAAGAAAGAGAGCTTGAAGAGATGGAAGCCTTGATTGCTAGAAGAATTCCTAAAGGACCAACTCGAAGTAATTATGAAGGAAAATTCCCTTTTAAGTGTTTTTCATGCAATAAGATTGGTCATTTTGCATCTATATGTCTTAAAAGAGCTGCTAGGAATCATGAAAGACTTATGAGGAATTATAAGCCTAATCTTAAATATTAGATTTGACCTAGATTCAAAAGAAATAAGGATAAATCATGTTATTATGCTGGTGATGATGATGATGTTATTTTTGATGATGATGATGAACCTATGACTGGATCCGGTAATGGTTCCTCATCTGACAAAGATTGGGTCTTTATTGCTATCAAGGATGATTCTCTAAAATCTGTCATTGAAGCAACACATACTGAGTAAAAGGCCTTGGCTAGTAAAATTGAAGAAAAGGATGAATGGGTTATAGAAAGTGGATGCTCACATCACATGACTACTAACAAAATAAATTTCTTATCATTGCAAGAATTTGATGGTGGATTGGTTTGATTCGGAGACAATAAGGCATGTAGGATCAAAGGCAAAGGAACAATATCATTGGATGGTAAGACTAATACTGATAATGTTTACTATGTTGAAGGATTAAAGCATAATCTTTTAAGTGTAGGTCAGATGGTGGATAGAGGATTTAATTTGCAATTCAAGGACAAAAAATGTTAGATCATTAATAAATCTGGATTGGAGATTGCTTCTAGAACTCAGACTAATGGAAATATCTTTCATTTGAAATCCGATGAGAAGGCTTGCTTGATTTCTCAGATTGATGAGAGTTGGTTATGGCATAAAAGTATGTATCATGTAAATTTTAATTGCATAGTAAATATCAGTTCAATACCAGCTGTCAGAGATTTGCCCAAGATTGTTAAACCTCATAATCCGATATGTAGAGAATGTCAGATGGGTAAGCAAATTAGAACTTCTTTCAGAATTGTACATGATAAATCTAGTGAAATTCTTGATCTTATTCATACTGATTTGTGTGGAATGCCAAGGACTAAAAGTTTTCAAGGTGATAGATATTTTATGTTACCTATTGATGACTATTCTAGAATGATGTGGGTAACATTTTTGAAAGAGAAATCTGAAGCTTTTGAGAAATTCAAAATCTTTAAGGCTATGGTTGAGACTGAGACTAGACTAAAGATAAAATGCTTAAGATTATATCATGGTGATGAGTTTACATCTATTGAGTTCAACAAATTTTGTGAAAGGAATAGTAGTAGGAGACAACTTTTTGCACCCAGAACCCCATAGCAGAACGGATTAGTGGAAAGGAAGAAGAGAACAATTTTGGATGTTGCAAGGACTATAATGACTACAACTAAATTACCTGATATCTATTGGAGAGAGGTTGTTAGTACAGTTGTATACACTTTCAAAAGAGTCAACATTAACGGCAATACCGATAACACTCCTTATGAATTATGGTTTGGTCATAATCCTACTATCAGATATTTTAGAATTTTTGGAAGCAAATGTTACATTAGAAGAGATGATGCATTAGGAAAGTTTGATCCTAGAAGTGATGAAGAAATATTTTTGGGTTATTCTACTAAGAGAAAAGAATATAGATGTTATAACAAAAGATTGCATACAATATTGGAAAGCATAAATGTCAAGGTGGGTGAGCATGGCAGTAATCAGATTAGAGCATATGATTATGGACAAGAAGATAAATTTATCAGACCTAAATTGATAATGCAAGAATGAATTCACAATAGTGAACCTATGACACTGTTAGCATCAAATAATTCAATAGTGACAGTGGAACAACAGAATGAGTCGACAAATCATGAAAATTCAAGGACTCCCAGGTATGTAAAGCTAAATCACTCTGAAGATCAGATCTTTGTGGATTATTGCAAGGTGTGCGCCCTTGGTTTCCTTGTGTTGTGCACTGCAATGCTTGGATTTATGGCATGGTATTCATTAATTCTTGGGAATAAGTTGGTTTCATGGTTTAGTAAGAAACAATCATGCACTTCATTATCTACAACTGAAACAAAATATGTTGCAGTTGCTACCAATTGTACTTGAATTTTATGGATGAAATAGATGTTAAAGGATATAAGGGTGAGTTATGATGATCCTATTTTTATTCACTATGATAATACTATTGTTATTGATATGTTAAAGAATCCAGTATTTCATTCCAAATCAAAACATTGGCTTTTCACTTCACCAACTTCTGGCATTCTAGGTTAGCTTTACCGGTATGTTGTTTTGGTGACTTGGTTAGAGGATTTTGGGTCCAGCTTATGGAATTAGTTTCTTTCATGTTGTTGGTGCTTCTTGATCATATCCCTAGTGTTTGGTGACTTTTCATTGAATGGTGTTCTATTATGGTGGTCCTATTTGGATCTGATTAAACTTTCACTGATGGTTTCTACCGACAAGTGAAGCGTGTTGGATTTTGGTCTTAGCAGAATCTCCAATGGATATAATTGTTTGGTTTCTTGATTTAGGTCCATCTATGTAATTGTTAGTGAATGGATTTTGCCTTTCTTTAAATTAATGATTTTTTCACTCTGTCGCCTTCTTTCAAAGACAAAATTTCACTATATAGTTGGGTAAGTGTAACATATACTACTTCCCTCTGAATTTTTTGATAGGTACAACTCCCTTCGTTAGTTATTCAAGGAATAATCTATTTTATTTTCAATTGGTATGCTTTTAACCTAAAAGCACATAAGGCTGCCTACCTCATTCTTAGATGAGAGGCTAATGATCTACACATATTTCAAGGAAAAATAGGTTTTTCTTAATGCTTCAATATGAGAAATAAAAGTGGCTGAAACAAAGTTTACAACAGCGGTTTTACAATTCATAAAAATAGATAAGAGAGAGGAAATCTCCTTTCAAAACATGAATCTTTTAAACATTCACAAGATGGAATCTCAGAAAAATAATAATATTCTACACTGGAAAGGCGATCACTGTCATTTGATTTAGATCAACATATGCAAAGATATATCACTACGTAGATTCAAAACTCAAAGGTTTCTGTTTCTCACAAAACAATATGATCCTTTATATATATATATATATATATATATATATATATATATATTATGTGACAAAGACACAATCAATACATCTATAAATCCCTTTTCAATTCCAGATCTTTAAACTCTGATGACTTCCTTCAACAAAACCCGACCTTCTCTAAATCAACTATGAAACTAACAGAGTATGATTGGGACAGATGTCCCAAAGTCTTTTGTGTAAACATGAAAGATACATAAAAATAGGGCCTTGATCAATGCGTTATGCTAGTTTCCCATCATCATCTTCTTCTCCGCTTTCCTGGGCGTCGTGGGCAGTTGCGAGTTCCTGGATTATTGATTGGTTCAGAACCTTCATAGCATTGAGTTTTGTCTTGGCCGCTTCTTTGTTCCATATGTGCTTCACCATCTTTTTGGCATGCTTCAGTAACTGATCGTTACCGATAAATGTCATGGACTTGATCCAAGCAACCCGCGCTATATCCTTAGGAGTGAAACTTCCCTTGGCTTTGATTTTCTCCATGTATATCCTAAAAACTTTTATCGCATCCTGCGTGTTCAGCCCGCAAATCCCCAACTGCCAATCATGGTCAAGATTAACCACCTTGTTGTCATTAACTAAATTGCATTGGAGGTCTTTGAGTTCATACACAGAAGCCTTAGCATCAGAGATCATAGATTTGAAGGTGAGCACCCGCCACATTATGGTCTTCTTCGGCACAAAGAGTTGACATTCATCTGCTACCAGCTGGATTGAATGTTTTGTTAAAAACTTGGTAGCTCTGTATTCTTCTATTTTAGTGAACATAGGAAAGACATTCTCCCGTTTGTGTTCCTCTTTCTCCCATGGCGAAACCTAGTTTTGAAACTCCACAATGAGGCTTTGCATCTCATCACATAATTTCTGGGAGTTCATGATATACTTTTCTCTGTCTTTAATTGCTCCTTCAATCCATCTTTCAACAGCCTCTGCAATGCTTTTAGCTCGTTGTACCTAACTCATTAGTTTTTTATTTTCTGGTGAAGTAGGATCAAAGCTCTTTGTAGCATGGGATATAGGAAGTGCTCTGAAGCAACCGATGTTGTCAATGAATTGAGCAAGGATGCTTATATGCTGCTTTAGCTCTCTCTTTTCCCGCCCGTCTTTCTTCGTCCTGGTGAGCATTTTCTTTATGGATACCTAGAAGAAATTGTTATTTGAATCTCTACTCATGCTTCCTAGCTTCACCTTAGTGACCTCAAAATCTTCTGCGTTGACTTCCTTGTCCTCTTCCTTGAGCTTGTATGAAGCAATCTCGGCAACCCACTTTTTGGTCCCTTCATCACTATCTAGTTGAGTAGTTGTTTTGAACCTTTTTGGCTTGGGGCCCTTCTTTGTGTACTTAACGACCATATCTTGAATTGGAATAGTCATGGGAATGGAACTTCATTTTTTGTTCACTGAAGTGGTCAGCCACTTAGGGGTTGCGCTGGAACTAGTTGCTCCTTCAATCGTTTTGGAGGGTGGTGTCATAGCTATAGTAACTGCATGGGAATCTAGGGCATTAGCAACATCACTGTCCAGATCTTCAACCTTAAATATCTAAGCTTCCAAAATCTTATCCTTCACCTCTGTATCCTTAGCTTGATCCATCCTTCTCTGAGCAACACTTCGTGACCAGGTATGTCGAGGAGTGGAGAAATCCAAAGTTGGATTAGACTTGTGCCTAACCTAAGGTAGCTTTTTATCCTTACCTACATGAATAGGCATATAAGAATTATTACAAAAATGCTTTGGTGAACACAAAGTAACCTCACTATTTCTCACAGAGTTAGACTTGGTGCCTAATTTCACTGCATTCTTCCTTTCAATCCATTATGCGGTTCTCTCCAAAACCCTTTTTGTTTTCAGCTATATATTGTCCTCTTATTTCTCACTCTAATTGATATAGGACACTTTGATTTTGGCTTGAGCTAAGTATCCAGGTTCAAAAAGTTCTAGATAATCTTCCTCATGCCCATCTATGTCAAGCTTTACCTATAATAAAATGACTTGCTCCACCACCATCCTCATGTTTCCCCTTTTGAACACCTCGAGTTCATCACTGCGATCCTCCCAGAAGTCCTCTAATTGTGGAATTAGGAGATACGACATTAGACCAAGACTTCGAGAGAAACCCTTATTATCAAAACCTTTCCTTTCATGATATAGGGGAAAATTGAAATTCTTCAGGTTCGTTCCAATACTCAAAGCGTCCAACATTGAACTGCAAGATATCATACCTAACTGAATGGGAAAATGACCCTCCCATTTGTCTCTAGGTTGAAACTTTTTAATCACAGTAGTCAGTTGTGTACATACCTCTAGTAAAACAAAACAATCTGAACAAAAATGAGGAAGCTTGAAGCGCTCTTCCTCAAAACCACCTATCCTTATATAGTAGAAATGAGTAAACTGGATAAAGAAGCTGCCAAACCTCTTCACCAGTGCCTGTGCATCCTCAGAAATTCTTTTAGTTTTCATATTCTTCAATTCATAGCACAAATCTCCTAGAAAGGCATTGTCTACCCTCCTAAAGTCTTGCAAGGCATTATCCTTTTGCAACATAGGGTAAATATCATATACGGGGATCTCCTCCTCAGTGGGTTGTCTAGGTATTCCAACTATCTCCTTCACACATGACAAATAGTATATAAGATACAAAGACATGAAGAAATGTTGCTTAAACTGTTTGGCCATACTCAGCTACTCCCTCATTGAATCGGCAATTAACTCTGCCCAATCAAGGTATTGCTTCCCTTCTAATACTAGCTACACATAGCAATAAATCCATTCATCGAAACTATAGGCTTCCGCAGAGCCTCTGACTCGGTGCAACAGTAACATGACATTGTGAATGTGAGGCAGCATATGATTCTTATTGGGATTCCTGGGCAATCTGGAACCTTCAACCAATATTTTTCTACGTTATTTCGGTGCCCAGTTCAGTCTTTGTTGAGCTTGGTGATTGACTAGGCGGGAAAATGGTTTGAGAACTGGTAGCCAGGTATCTTGAAAATAGAGGAAATTACTTCGCGGTTAATGGCAAGGAAGGTTCACCATTGTCTCTCCTGATGGTTTCGGAGGATGGATCATACCTAGCAATACATTCCCTAACCAATTCTGGGCAAGGGATAGCTAGGGGAAAGGCTGCTGCCTCTATGAGACCACTACTCAAAACTTCCACACCAAAGGAACCATCAATACCCTTTCTTTTAAAACTTCAAGATTTTCCCCTTTAAGGTTGGCATCACTGACTATGGGCTCTGTACATGCAAGACTAAAAACATTCTCGAACAAGTGCAAAGTGGACTTCATAATTCATGAATGACAAGCCTTATTTTCCTTCAACAAACCTTACTACAAGAGAAGAAATGCAAGTAAAAATCACTGGAGAGGACAAGAAATGGACTCACCTTCATTGTTGAGAGCAACTAGATGGCTACCAGCAAACAAATCTTCTATCCAAGAAAAATAACACCGCAGCGATGATGAACAAATTTTTAGAGAATAAATCCTCTCATACCTTATAGCAGGAGCAATAATACGGATTTATTAAGTGCAATAATTTCAATCATCAGTTTAAGTGTATTGAGCTTGTGAATTGGACATTGCACACATGCATTGAATGCATGGCAGCATTTTTGAAATAACCACCAGTTCCCAAAATGATTACCTACTTCAAAACTCCAACAATTGATGTCACCCAAGATATGGTTCGCCTTCCTCATACTTGGCAATTAATGCACCATCAAATCTTTTAACTCATGGGACCCACCAAATTTGAACACACATGAACATTCTGAATAGACTTCATTGAGGTTCAAGTAGTTCAAGGTGTACACCATGCCCAAGAGAAATCTTTTCTGAAAGGATTAACTATGTCACGTGTTGCTGACCATTTGAACTGTGTTGAACATATTGAACATGTCTGAACCTTTTGAACTAGGTTTAAAGATTTCAAAGCCTTTAGAAATGATATAACACATCACCGAATGGGACCAATAAGGAACCACTGCAAAACACTTTAAAAGATTGTTAGTATGAAAAAGCCCCAAGACACTTAAGAACCCACGGAACCTAAATGAACCTAATGAATCCGGTTCAAAATGGTTCAATATGTTCATGGAGTTCGACAAATTAGTAAAACTCGGCATTTTTTATTTAAAGACAATTTACAAATGGACTAAGGCTTGAACCAAGGCATTGCAAGAAAGACAAGGACTCCAAATGAAATTTTATAGGGTGATTTACTCCTGTTATGAAGGATAAATGAGGCAGTAACATTGGCTCTGACTGGGGATTGTATTTTGCAAAGGAATACGCAAAGAAATCTAAATCTCTAGTTTTGCATGACTAAAAATAGACAAGGGAACAAAGGAAGACCTACACCTAAACAAACACAAAACAAAACACCTAAACTACTATATACAGGAAATCCCAACCATAGGTTTCACAGTTTGTAGAGCCTGAGATCTTGCCCATTGTAAGTATAGAGCATAACCATTCCATCGGAATAGTTGAGTCTAAAAGCATTTTATCCCACCACTTCGCAGATCTTGAATGGGCCTTTCCATAATGAGTCAAATTTGCTGTGGGCACCCTTTGGTTCTTTCCTTTTATCCCATAATAGTACTTCATCTCCTTTAAGGAAACCTCTTGGTCGAGCTCTCATGTCAAAAATCCTCTTCACTCTGTTCTAATGCTCCATAATTCTATCCACCAACATCTCTCTTTCCTCCTCCAACTTCATTAGATACATAACCCTCTTCTCTAGAGCATTCTGAAAAAAAGAATCCTCCACTACTGTCTGAAGCTTGGCTGCTAACAATTCCAGGGGTAAAGAAAGTTTTGTGTCGATCCCATACACAAGCTCAATAGGTGTCATTCCGATGGCTCTTTTAGGCATAATTATGTCTGCCCATAAAGCTTCATATACCTTCATATTCCAATTTCGAGCATTTTCGTCAACCAACTTCATAATTGCTATCAAGTTCTTGTTGCTTGATTCTGCCAGTCCATTACCTTGTGGAAAGTAATTAGAGGAATGTGAGAGGGTAATCTGATGTTCATAGATAAACATAGTTAGTTCTTCAAAGGAGAAATACATTGCGTTATCTACAACAATCTTTTGAGAAACTCCAAAACGGACTAGGATGCAATCTTTGAGAAATTTACACACGACCTCTGAGTTTGCCTTTTTGGTGGGAATAGCCTCCACCCATTTGGTAAAATAATTAGTTGCTATCAAAATGTACATATGCCCAGCACTGGAATGAGGATTTATCAGCCCAATGAAATCAATACCCCACTGTTTGAAGGGTTCATCTATTACCATAGGCCTTAGAGGCAAAGCCACTAAATATGGTTTCCCAGAAAAATTTTGGCATTTTTCACATTCCTTAACATAAATATACGCATCTCGAAACATGCCAGGCCAATAAAAGCAATTCCTTAAAATCTTGAAGGTAGTTACAGAGGATGAGAAATGCCCACCACAGGCTTCATCATGATAAGCCTCCAGAAGTTTTTGCTATTGAGGCTTATCCACACACCTTAAGTATGTTCCATCCAAACCTTTTTTGTATAGGACATCCTGCCAAATAACATACTTAGTAGCCTTTAACTTAAGATTCCTTTGCTCCTTCACTGACAAATGACTTGGGCAGCTGCCATAAGTCAAATAGTAGGCCACATCAGAAAATCAGGTATCTTGTAATCCAATAAACAGGGTCAATGGTAACTCTTTTCCTGTTTCAACCTTATTTTCTGCTATCAATTTACATAAGCCTTGTCCTTTGACTGTCTTTGTAGGGCGAATGTCTAGATCATATTCCTGGATTTTTGTTACCCATGTTGCTCTTTTATTGAGTCCAACCTCTTGCTAAGTTAAAATGCTTTTCACTGCGGAATCTGGAACAAAAACCATAGAGTGAGAGTGCAAAATGTAATACTGAAATTGTTTTACAGCTTTGACCACAACAAAGGCTTGTTTCTCTGAAAGCGAATACTTAAGCTCATGCTTCTTGAGTGGAACGCTCATGAACCCTATAGGTTCTTCTATCCTAGATTCATCCATTTGTAATAGTATTCCAGACATTGTATGTTCTGAGGCGTAACAGTATAAAATGAAATCCTTTTTGAAATTCGGGTTGATGAGAGTAGGCGCATTTATAACTGAACCCTTGATTTTTTCAAAAGCTTATTTGGATTCTTTAGTCCATTTGAAAGGATGCCTTTTGCTCAACAGGCTAATGATATATTTGGTAGTTTCTGCAAATTCGGGCATGAACCATCTTAAGAAATTCACCTGGCTGAAGAAGATCTTACTCCAGTCCGATTTGAAGGAAAGCTGAGATGTTGAATTACATTTACTCTCTCTGGATCAATCTTGAAACCTTCTTTTGAAATGATATGCCCCAATAATTTACCCTCAGTTACATAGAAAACTGACTTCTTCGGGTTCAAGGAGATTCCATGCTCATGACAGCATTGCAGATTTGCCCTTAGATCCTTGAGATGATTCTTCCTTTCTTTAGAAAACATTGTCAAGTCGTCTAAGTAAACAACAATAATTCTGTCATGAAAATCCTTAAAAGAAGAATCCATGGCCCTCTAAAAGGTTGCTCCAGCATTTATTAAACCAAATGGCATAGGATTATATGCAAATGTTCCCCATGGAGTGATGAAGGTTGTCTTGTGTTGTTCATTCTTTGCAACACTAATCTGATTGTAACCAGAAAAACTGTCTAACATCGACATCATTTCTGACCCAGACACCATCTACAGAATATGATCCATATTGGGTAAGGCGTAGTTGTCCTTAAGACTTGCCTGATTCAAGTTGCAAAAATCTACAAAAATCTGAATCTCCCCATTCTTCTTCCTCACGAGCACAATGTTGGCTACCCAAGTAGAGTGATGAATTGGATATATGATTCTGGCTTTAAGCATTTTATCTACTTCCTTCAAAATTGCGTCTGCCATCATGGGATTAAAATTTCTCAATTTTTGTCTGAAAGGAGAAATGTCAGGCTTCAACGGGATTTGATGTTGAAAATGCCCATCCCTAAACTCCTTAAAATCATCATAGGACCAAGCAAAAACATCAATGTATTCCTTCAATAGCCCACTAAGAGTTCATTTTTCCTTAGAGGAGCAACATTTGCCAATTGTTACCACCTTAGGATTAGATTCATCACCTAGATTAATCTTTTCACAACTTCCTTTCCCATCATCCTCAAGAGATTTCTTGCCTATGAATGCATCATTTTGGGTGAAAAATCTCTCCAAAGTCACTAGCCCTTTCGGAATTTTGTTCCCTTTAAGCTGAATGAAATTGTTTTCAGAATCAGCACCCAAATTCGGACTAAATTCCTTGCAATTATTTTCAGAACCTTCAAAATATGATTGGGAGAATGAATGAGCGCATTCTAGAAAGTCTTTGATCTAAGCATCTGTATCAAATACTTGCCAATGGCTTACATTATCAGGGACACTAGGCCTATAAATCATTTCAATCCTATATGAATCATCCTTAAAGTTTGGGTGTGGTAACAAAAGAGAGGCTGAAACAGCCAATGAATCTGCCCTACTATTTTGATCCCTTGGTATAGCTTCAATCGAGAAGACATCAAAAAATTCTATCTTATCCCAAACTCTATTTCTATAATGTCTCAATCTATCATTTTTAACTAAATAGACATTTCTCACCTGTCTGACAATCAACTCTGCATGCCCCTTAAATTTGAGATAATACCTTTACACTTGGCTTCATTTAATCCTAACAATAATGCCTCATACTCCGCAGTATTATTAGTATTCTTAAAATACAACTTGAAAGAAAAAGAAAAAATGTTACCATTTGGGGAGAGCAAAACTACCCCAGCTCCAGAGCCAGAATTGGCACAACTTCCATCAAATTCCATATGCCATAATCCGCCATCTTCATCAACTTCTTCTTTAAACTCTTTTTCATTGGGTGCAAGGATGAGACAGTTTCCAAATTTACATTCTTGAAATAGAATCTGAGCCTTAGGATTATCAGAGGGAAAGACTGTGTATTTATTTTTTGGCTTAGGTTCAAGTTTAATTTTTTGTTTCCCGAGTGGAATGATAGCTTCTGACTAGTCCATCTTAATTTCACCTCCAATTTCCTTACAAAAAGTTCTACTCAAAAGCATCCCATAACTTGTTGGAATGTCAGCAACCAGAATAGTCAATTTTACCCTTTTATCAGGACATGCTGCTAGCACTGCCTAGACATCCTTTACCTGTCCAATAAGAGGGACCTTCTTTCCATCCATTGAATAACATCTCCCAAATGTCTTAGTAAGAGTTAAACCTAAGGACCTAGCAACAAATGAAGGCATTATGTTATCTGATTCTCCTGAATCTATTATACAATTGCTAAGCTTTTGACCATTTAGGAGAAGGGATATGTAGAAAGGTTCAGGTTTCAAAACCTCAATTTCAAGCCTATCTTCAGCATTATGAAAAGCATAGGGATTAACCATGTTAGTGGAAGGGCATGAGACAGACACAGGTTTTTCAACAGTAAACAAATCACTAAGCCCCACACATTCATGCACTAAGGAGTCTGAAGAAGAATCTCCTTTTACATACTTGACCAATTTCTCTAGTTCCTTCGGGTTCAGTTTCAAATATTCTATAGTGGAAAGTTGAACAGTCAAAGCTTTACAAAACTCAATTATGTCAAAGGAGGGGGAAGGAGAAGAACTATTTTTACTTTCAAGATTCCTTTGCTAAATCTTAACCTCAGGGGTCTTTGCATGAGAAGGAAAACCATTACTTGTGGGGTCTTTACCTTTGTAATTAGCTCCAGAAGAGCTCACGAAAGGAGCAGGCTGGGAGCTCTATTGATTTCTTGTAAGGATTGCACACGTGGGATCTTCAAGAGTTGCCAAAATATTACCACCTCTTTTTGAATCTGACTCATATTCAAGGTAGAATGATCCAGAGTCGCTAGGTACCTCTTGAATTTTCTCTGCTTCAGAGAACTCAGCTAGTTCATCCTTTGTGTTTTTCATTTGAACATGTCTTATCATATCTGAACAAGAACCTCCATCATGGTCTGTAGTAAGGTGAAAAGAGCACATAGCACCCTTCTCAGGAGGAGCCTCTATTTGTAATCTTTGTGGGGTAGCAGGCAACTACAAAGATCGTCCATAATTATACTGGTTTGGGGTCTTTCTGCTTATATCTTGATAGGGTTGTGGGTAGGAAACTCCAGGTTTCAGTATCTGCCTCTTCAAAGCAATCATATCATTGACGAGCCTTTGAACAACTAGATCAGTTGAAGAGGTGGAAGCTTGGGGTTTCCCTTGATGAATTTGCACATCCTTTCTCCATTTATCGGTTGTTATTAAGTCATCTTCGAGTTTTATAGCTTCATTTTGTGCAGTCTCAAGACCAGCTAACCTATTTCTTCTGAGGTGGAAACCAACATCGAGAGGCATGGAGTTTATAAAGAAACATTATTGATTGTCAGCAATTGGTCTTTTAGCCTAGGGAGTTTTATGGATAATCTTATTATACCTGGCTACATAGTCTCTCATTGGCTCACGAATTTCTTTTTTCATTTGTGTGAGCTGAGCCAGTAGTGAGTGTTCATCATCAGCGCTCTTGAACCTTTTCTCACAAGCGATTTTCATTGTTTGCCAATTAGTTATAGATCCCGCTCACAGATGACTAAACCAATCCACTACCCCTTCAGTAAGAGTTTGAGCAAAAAGCCTAACAACCACTTCCTCAAATTGTATCGCCAGTATCCCAGTAGCTACATTAAAAGAATTCAAGTGTTCCTCAACTAAGACATTTCCATCTCGATTAAACCTAGGTAGAACATCCCTTTCTCCTTTTGGAAGTGGATTATGAGCTTCGAGGGCAAGAGGTTCGACTGCAGCACCCCATGGTTAGGCCATAATGAAAATAGGGAAAATAGTTACAAGAGGAGGAGCTTGAACTCCAGTAAGTGTTAGTGCCTGCCAATGGCTTGAAGAGGAAGGTATAGGAGTGATCTTGGTAGGAGAGGAAGGCCTACTTTTAGTGTTTCTTTTGGGAGTGAAATTTGTGGCAAATGATAACCCTTGCAATTCCTCAAAATAATTATCAATTACTCCCTCTCTCCTTTGTGATCTGGTATAAGGATGAGAATCCAATGTTGTCACCCCTAGGGTTCCTAAGATCTCTAAGAAAAACTTTTGACCTTAGCGATGTTCCTGAGTTACGAAAATTTGTCTCAAACAAAGTAAAACTGTGGATATTGTTGATTATGAGTTCAATTCTATCATTCCTGTGGCATGCTGGTTTATTGAATGTTCGACTTATTTGTTCCCAGCTGAGTCACCAAAAATCTGTTAGCGAACGGATTTTGCCTTTCTTTAAATTAATGAATTTTTCACTTTGTCGCCTTCTTTTAAAGACAAAAGTTCACTATACAGTTGGCTATGTGTAACATATACTTCTTCCCTCTGAATTTTTTGATAGGTACAGCTCCCTTCGGTACTTATTCAAGGAATAATCTATTTTATTTTCAATTGGTATGCTTTTAACCTGAAAATACATAAGGCTACCTACCTCATTCTTAGATGAGAGGCTAATGATCTACACATATTTCAAGGAAAAATAGGTTTTTCTTAATGCTTCAATACGAGAAATAAAAGTGGCTGAAACAAAGTTCAGAACACCAGTTTTACAATTCATAAAAATAGATAAGAGAGAGGAAATCTCCTTCCAAAACACGAATCTTTTAAACATTCACAGGAAGGAATCTCAGAAAAATAATAATATTCTGCACTGGAAAGGCGATCACTATCATTTGATTTAGATCAACATATGCAAAGATATATCACTACGCAAATTCAAAAATCAAAGGTTTCTCTTTCTCACAAAACAATATGATCCTTTATATATATATATATATATATATATATTATGTAATAAAGACACAATCAATACATCTATAAATCCCTTTTCAATTCCAGATCTTTAAAGTCTGATGACTTCCTTCAACAAAACAACACTTCTCAAAACAAAAAGAAACTAAGTAAAAAATAACAAACTTCTAACCAAAATCTAACCCTTATCCCGTCCATCTTAGTCTAATTTATAGTTTTTAGAATAGAGGAGGTCTCCCTGAAAACCCGACCTTCTCTAAATCAGTTATGAAACTAACAGAGTATAATTGGGACAGATGTCCCGAAGTCTTTTGCATAAACATGAAAGATACATAAAAATAGGGCCTTGATCAATGCATTATGTTGCTTTCCCATCATCATCTTCTTCTCCACTTTCCTGGGCATCATGGGCAGTTGTGAGTTCTTGGATTATTGATTGGTTCGGAACCTTCACAGCATTGATTTTTGCCTTGGCCACTTCTTTGTTCCATCTGTGCTTCACCATCTTTTCAGAATGCTTCGGTAACTGATCGTTACCGATAAACGTCATGGATTCGATCTGAGCAACCCGCATTATATCCTCAGGAGTGAAACTACCCTTGGCTTTGATTTTCTCCATGTATATCCTAAAAACTTTTATCGCATCCTACATGTTCAGCCCGCAAATCCCCAACTGCCAATCATGGTCAAGATTAACCACCTTGTTGTCATTAGCTAAACTACATTGGAGGTCTTGGAGTTCATACATAGAAGCCTTAGCATCGAAGATCACAGATTTGAAGGTGAGCACCTACCACATTATGGTGTTCTTCAACATGAAGAGTTGACATTCATCTGTTACCAGCTGGATTGAATGTTCTGTCAAAAACTTGGTAACTCTGTATTCTTCTATTTTAGTGAGAATAGGCAAGACATTCTCCTGTTTGTGTTCCTCTTTCTCCCATGGCAAAACCTGGTTTTGAACCTCCCCAATGAGGCTCAACATCTCATCACATAATTTCTGGGAGTTCATGATATACTTTTCTCCATCTTTAATTACTCCTTCAATCCATCTTTCAATAGCCTCTGCAATGCTTTTAGCTCGTTGAACCTAACTCATTAGCTTTTTATTTTCTAGTGAAGTGGGATCAAAGCTCTCTATAGCATGGGATATAGGAAGTACTTTGAAGCAACCGATGCTTCCAATGAATTGAGCAAGGATGCTTATATGTCGCTTTAGCTCTCTCTTTTCCCACCCATCTTTCTTCGACCTGGTGAGCATTTTATTTACAGATACCTGGAAGAAATGATTATCTGAATCTCTACTCATGTTTCCCAGCTCCACCTTAGTGACCTCAAAATCTTCTACATTGACTTCCTTGTCCTCTTCCTTGGGCTTGTATGAAGCAATCTCGGCAACCCACTTTTCGGTCCCTTCATCACTATCCAATCGAGCAGTTGTTTTGAACCTTTTTGGCTTGGGGCCCTTCTCTGTGTACTTAACGACCATATCTTGAATTGGAATAGTCACAAGAATGGAACTCCATTTTCTGTTCACCAAAGTGGTCAGCCACTTAGGGGTTGTGATGGAACTAGTTGCTCCTTCAATCATTTTGGAGGGTGGTGTCATAGCTATGGTAACCGCAAGGGAATCCAGGGCATTAGCAATGTCACTGTCCAGATCTTCAACCTCAAATAACTAAGCTTCTAGAATCTTATCCTTCACCTCTATATCCTTAGCTTGATCCATCCTTCTATGAGAAGCACTTTGTGATCGGGTATGCCGAGGAGTGGAGAAATCCAAAGCTAGATTAGACTTGTGTGTAACCTGAGGCGACTTTTTATCCTTACCTACATGAACAGGCATAGAAGCATTATTAGAAAAATGCTTTGGTGAATGCAGAGTAACCTCACTATTTCTCGCAGAGTTAGACTTGGTGCCTAATTTCACTGCATTCTTCCTTTCAATCCATTCCGTGGTTCTCTCCAAAACCCTTTTTGTTTTCAGCTGTATATCATCCTCTTCTTCCTCACTCCAATTGATACAAGACACTTCGGTTTCGACTTGAACTAAGTATCCAGGTTCAAACAATTCTAGATAATCTTCCTCAAGCCCGTCTATGTCAAACTTTACCTGTAATGAAATGGCTTGCTCCAACACCATCCTCATGTTTCCCCTTTTGAACACCTTGAGTTCATCACTGCAATCCTCCCAGAAGTCCTCTAATTGTGGAATTGAGAGATACGACATTAGACCAAGACTTCAGGAGAAACCCTTATTATCAAAACCTTTCCTTTCATGGTATAGGGGAAAATTGAAATTCTTTAGGTCCACTCCAATACTCAAAGTGTCTGACATTGAACTGTAGGATAGCATACCTAACTGAATGGGAAAATGACCCTCCCATTTGTCTCTGGGTTGAGCCTTTTTAATCACAGTAGTCAGCTGCCTACATACCTCTGCTAAAACAAAACAATTTGCACAAGATTGAGGAAGCTTGAAGGGCTCTTCCTCAAAACCACCTATCCTCATATAGCAGATGCGAGTAAACTGGATAAAGAAGCTGCCAAACCTCTTCACCAGTGCCTGTGCATCCTCAAAAATTCTTTTGGTTTTTATATTCTTCAATTCATAGCACAAATCTGCCAGAAAGGCATTGTGTACCCTCCTAAACTCTTGCAAGGCATTATCCTTTTGCAACATAGGGTAAAAATCATATACGAGGATATCCTCCTCAGTGGGCTATCTAGGTATTCCAACTATCTCCTTAACACATGCCAAACAATATATAAGATATGAAGACATGAAGAAATTCTTCTTAAACTGTTTGGCCATACTCAGCTGCTTCCTCATTGAATCGACAATTAGCTCTACCCAATGAAGGTATTGCTTCCCTTCTAATACTAGCTGCACATAGCAATAAATCCATTCGTCGAAACTGTAGGCTTCCGCAAAGCCTCTGACTCGGTGTAACAGTAACATGACATCGTGAATGTGAGGCAACATATGATTCTTATTGGGATTCTTGGGCAATCTGGAACCACCCATTTGAGGAACCTTCAACCAATATTTTGCTGCGTTATTTGGGTGCCCAGTTCTATCTTTGTTGAACTCGGTGATTGACTGGGTGGGAGAAAAGTTTGAGAACTGGTAGTCAGGTAGCTTGAAAATAGAGGAAATTACTTCGTGGTTAATGGCACGGAGGGTTTCACCATTGTCTCTCCTGATGGTTTCGGAGGCTGGATCATACCTAGCAATACATTCCCTAACCAATTTTGGGCAAGGGATAGCTGGGAGAAAGGTTGCTGCCTCTATGAGACAACTACTCAAAACTTCCACACCAAAAGAACCATCAATTCCCTTGAACACCCTTTCTTTTAAAACTTCAATATTTTCCCCTTTAAGGTCGGTATCGCTGACTATGGGCTCTGTACATGCAAGACTAAAAACATTCTCGAACAGGTGCAATGTGGACTTCATAATTCATGAATGACAAGACTTATTTTCCTTCAGCAAAATTTACTACAAGAGAAGAAATGCAAGAAAAAATCACTGGAGAGGACAAGAAATGGACTCACCTTCACAGCTGAGAGCAACCGGACGACTACCAGCAAACAAACCTTCTATCCAAGAAAAATAGCACCGCAATGATGAGGAACAAATTTTTCAGAGAATAAATCCTCTCATACCTTATAGAAGGAGAAATAATATGGACTTATTAAGTGCAATAATTTCAATCGTCAGTTTAAGTGTATTGAGCTTGTGGATTGGACATCGCACACAGGCATTGAATGCATGGTAGCATTTTTGAAATAACCATCAGTTCTCGAAATGATTACTTGCTTCAAAACTCCAACAATTGACGTCACCCAAGATATGGTTCGCCTTCCTCATACTTGGCAATTAATGCACCATCAAATCTTTTAACTCATGGGATCCACCAAATTTGAGCACACATGAACATTCTGAACAGACTTCATTGAGGTTCAAGTAGTTCAAGGTGTACACTGCGCCCAAGAGAAATCTTTTCTGAAAGGATTAACTATGTCATGTGCTACTGACCATTTGAATTGTGTTGAACATATTGAACACGTCTGAACCTTTTGAACTAGGTTCAAAGAGTTCAACGCTTGGAGAAATGATATAACACATCACCGAATGAGACCAATAAGGAACCGCTGTAAAACACTTTAAAAGATTGTTAGTATGAAAAACCCCCAAGACACCTAATAACTTGCGGAACCTAAATGAACCTAATGAACCCGGTTCAAAATGGTTGAATGTGTTCACAGAGTTTGACCAATTACTAAAACTCGACATTTTTGATCTAAAGACAATTTACAAATGGACTAAGGCTTGAACTGAGGCATTGCAAGAAAGACAAGACTCCGAATGAAATTTTATAGGGTGATTTACTCCTGTTATGAAGGATAAATGATGCAGTAATAGTAATGTAAATCAAAATATTGGTCGCGTGGTATCATGTGATGTAATTTTTGTAGTCATGGGTCTATGGGTTTAGGGTTTAGCCGACCTTATCAATAAGGTTGATCATTTGTATTTATAGGTGACATATTCATGTAATTTGTTATGCGGTGGTAATGGTTGGTTAATTCTACATTATCAAAGAAATAATTCAGTCTGAATAAAGTCATATCATCTAGGTGAAGGTTGGAAAGGTTTTGTATTGAAAAGAAGACATCAGTGCTTAACCAGAACTCTATCAGGCATTAGTAGATGCTACTTTCATGGTTCATTGTTTTCCGGATTGTAGTCCGATGTTTTTGTAAGTCGGTGAGACTTCTCTTTGTGATGACCAGTGCGCCCTAGGTTGTTGGTCTTTCTGCATGTGCAAATCTCATTGTAATTATTCACAGTACTACTACAGAGTATTCATCTGATTGTGGGTAGGGTTTCCCACCGTGGTTTTTTCCTTTCCGGGTTTTCCACATCGAAATATTGGTGTTGTGTGTTGTGCTTTCATGTTATATTCTTCATTGGGTTGTGCTCTGGTTTAAGGTTTTTAACTGAATTAACTATTTTTATTGTATGTAAACTGATGCACCCCCCCTCTCAGTTTACTGTCGGTATCAATGTATTTCAACAATATTTTAGTGTTTGTAGCATATAAAAGGATTTTCTATTTCATTTTATGATATTTATAAATTATTGAGACTTTAGATACCCAAATTGAACTTGATTAAATTTGTGTATTTGTCATGGTTTTTGTTTCAATTCAGTAAAAAAAAATTATTTTTGTGTAGATTCATATTTTGAAGGAAAATGTTTAAAAAATTGCTCTAAATTTTGTCTATTTTATGATCTTGTTGATCGCAATGTTGAGAAAATATCAACATTTTACTATTTTTTAGGCATGTCATAGTATTTCTGTAATTTAGTCACTCCTCTTTCAAGGTAGCACTATTTTGAATGCAGCTCAATATCCATGAAATTTATTATTTACCTTATTCATTCCAACCGGATTATGATTCAGACTCATAACATAATTTATACAGTCATTTTCTTTGTGACCGAACTTCTTGTAATAGTAATATTGAATGATTTTATAGTCTGCAACCTTATGACCAAATTTATTGTATTGAAAACAAAAACCATTAAATGATGGATACCTTTGTGAATTTGGTTGTCGAACTGATAGCCTCCTTATAGTAGATCTCTAATTCTGATTTTCGCTTGCATGTTCAGTTTTGTTTCTTTCTTCAACTTTGACTTCCTTTCCTTTGTCTTTATCATTCTGATTTGAACATTCATCGGTTTGAAATCCTAGTCCAGTCTTGTCTAAATGAGCTTTCTACATATTAATCAAATCTTCCATCAATTTAGTACTTTCAAGAACTTAACTTTTTGCCTTCAACGTCTTTACTTCTTGTTCCAGCTTCTCACATTCCTCACTCTTTAGCTTGATTAAGACTATTTAAAGAAATTGGAGTGTCGACCCCAAAACAGGCTATTGGGTTCGAGGAATTTTTTATGATGATTCTAGAGGGGCCCTCAGAGGAATCTTCCATCATTAAAAAAATAACCACAACTATTCTTTAACAGATGAGACATAGAAAGATTGTTTATGTGGAAATAAGTTAACTGGGAAGCTAGAAATAATGCTTATGATAGATGGTACCACTTAGTATGCCATCATTAATGAGGGCAATCATCATCTCCTTACAAACATGCTAAATTGGAACTAAAAATTTCCAATGGAATGAAAACTCAGACAATATAATTTAAATCATTAACTACTCCATCCAAATCGGACGCAAAACAAGGCAAGTGGGCTATAAAGCCGTTGCCAGTAAAGAAAATGTGAGCTTGCTCAGGGGTCAATTTTTTTTGCATGGATCTTATGAAATCATGATTTCAAACACCTTGCCAATGATCATGGTACATTTAATGAGCACACCCCCCCCCCCCCCCCCCTCCACTTCACTCAGAGGAAAATTTATCATTCCACCAATTTTATAGGGCCTTCAACCTGAATAAAAAGTTTATCTCTAGTTACTAAAAATGGATAACCTCTCTTAGCAAGAATGAGAAGAGAGGTGGGCCCGCAAGTACCACTCAAGCAGAATAAGCACAGATAGGAATCCACATCAACCAACATTGCAACATGAAGGTCCAGATCATTTAAAAAGAAGAAGCAATAAAAGAAAAGTAACGTTGAGCCCCGAAGTGCACTGGAGAAGAAGATCGTTAACATTTTTTTAAAAAATGGCGGGAAAAGAGGGAGCTAAATATTTGAATTTAAATTTTTAACACAAAGGCTCAACAGAAGAAGTGCTATAGTTTCTCTACAAAGGAAGGTCATTTGACCATCATGACAAATCAACTCCTTCCGTAGCTGACTTTGAAAGCAAGTCCACCTCCCTATTTGCTTTCCTATGTATATGCCGACATGAGAAATTTTTGAAATTCCTCATGATTGAAAGGATTTTCTCCAACAAAGCTTGTAATCTCCAATTTGGGGTCTTGGTTGACAGAAAAACATTTATAGCAATAGCGGAATCCCCTTCAATCTCTAAAAACTTAATTCCCCTGTTAATGCATTTCAAAAGACCAATTAGAAGGGCACTGAATTCTGTGATGCTATTGGTATCTAGGAGAATGGGGTGAGATATTTCCCCTTTGAATAAACCTTCATGATCCCTGAATATGCATCCTATTTCAGACAGACCTAGATTTCCCTTAGAGGCACCATCAAAGTTCAATTTTAACCATCCAAGCCTAGGAGGTTCCCAGGTGACCTGATTCCTTCTTTGATTCAAACTCACAAAGTGGGGAGGGATATTTAGTCCATTCCACCTTAGACGCATGCTTGCATCCCAATCCATAAAATATTTTTTGATATTTTCATTCAAAGATAGTTTGTTGTTGATATTTTCCACTATTGATGCTTCTATAGAGATGAGAATTGAGTCTACCTTTCTTTCTTTGTTGTCAAATATTCTCCTATTTATTTCCTTCTAAATTTCCCAGATTAGAGTAGATGGGATGATTTCCCATAATGAACTAAGGAGGCCATCTTTTGGCCTTATAGGCCAACCCTAAAAAAGAGTCACTAGATCATTAGGGAGAGCTGAGACCCAACCAAGTCTAGCACACAACCACCTCCATCATTTGGCAGAAAACGGGCAATTTAGAAGTAGGTTATCAACTGATTCTTCCTATGCCTTACATAGAAAACACCTAGAGGGTCCTTTATATCCCATCTCCTTGAATATTTCTATTGTCAAAATCTTCCTTTTAAGAGCCAACCATGCAAAAACCCTTGCTTTTGGTATTAGCTTTCCACTCCATAAATTTCTGAGGAATTCCCAAACTATTATTACCCTCATGATTAGCTAAGAGAGAATAACCAACCTTGACACTATATTGGCTAGTCTTAGAGGGAGTCCAAATTAATAAGCCACGACCACTTTTAATGATCACCTGTCGATTCTTTAATATCTCTTGCAATTGCATAATTTCATCCATCAGTAAAGGCAATCCTTCAAAACTTTTCCATCTCCAATTCATAGAAGGATTATTCTTTGATAAAACTATATAATCTCTAAAGAAAAAACCCCAATTCTATTACACCAGGATCTCAATCTCTATATTGAAATTAAGATATCAATGCAAGGATAGCCCCCCCCATGAGTCTTCCCAATAGAGACAAGATGGTCCATCATGGATATCCCATTTAATGAAATTTGCAATAAGAGGTCTATTCCTAATTAATAAATACCAAATTCTAGAACCCTTTGGGGGGTTACTAACTCTCAGTATATTCTTAGTGCTTGCATTGTTAGTATATTTGGTCTGCATTAATCTTACCCATCTTGTTGATGGATCTTTGATCATTTTCCAAACAATGTTTGCTCCTAATGCTTGATTTTGGATAAGTTGATCCTGGATGCCCAAGCCATGAAGAGCCTTCGATTTAAAAATTTTATTCCATGTAATCAGAGCTATTTTATGTTGTTCCACTATATTTTGCCAAAATAAATTTCTCATTTTCTTAATAATGAAAGTATTCATCCATGTCGTTAAGGTCATATATGACAACAAATAAATGGGAAGGGCTGAAATAACTGCATGAATCATAACTAATCTGCCTACCCAAGATAACATTTTCCTTTCTACGAGTTAACACTAAGATCAAATTTAATTTCAAAATGGTCCCATAATTTAGAGTTTCTCAAACCTTTGTACAATGGGATGACTAAATAGGTACATGGAAGACTACCCTTTCTATAGTTGAGAATTTTCAAAATTCTTAGCTCCACTAGCTAAGAGGTTGAGAAGAAGAAGATTTATGATTTCTCCTTATTGATCAATTGGCATAAGTCTTTCCAAAAGAGGTTAAAAGATTTAGAAAATGCCTTGCTTCTTTGACTTTGGCAGAGCCAAGAAGAAGATTATAATCCACAAATTGTTGATGAGTAACAATAAACTTCCTCATTATCTTTACCCCTTCAATCAACCCATTGTTCTAAAAAAACTTAACTACCCTACCAAAGGGTTCTATAATTATAATATAAAGAAAAGGAGACAAGGGATCTCCTTGACGAATGCCCCTAGATGATGAGAAGAATCCCTCAGGTTCTCATTAATAAGCATTGAGAACTTGGGGGTTGAAATGCATTCAAAACTCCAGTTGATCCATTGACCATTAAAATCAAAGGCCTACATAATCTTGCATAGAAAGCACCAATCTACATTATTATAAGCCTTTGAGATATCTAACTTTGTGATCATCCCTACTTTGTTTGTGTTCTGAATAGTATGGATAGCTTCTTGAGCTACAATTACCCCATCCAAAATGGATCTCCCTGAAATAAACCCCATTTGTTCTTCTGATATAATGCAATTAATTAATGGCTTTAATCTGTTTGTCAAGACTTTAGACAATATTTTATACATCAAGTTGCAAAGATAGGCCCGAAATCTCCCAGTTTAGAAACTTTCTCTTTCTTTGGGATGAGGGTGATAAAGGTATTATTGATTTCCTTCAAAATGTTCCTAGATTTTCTAAATGACTCAAAAGCTTCTACCAGCTATGGTCCTAAGATATGCCAACACTTTTTTTAAAAACCAATAGGAAAACCATCTAGGTCAGGTGCTTTATCAGAGGGAAGTTGATTAAGAGCCTCAGTAACTTCCTCCAAAGAAAAATTATCTACTAGTCTCATGTTCTGGTCATCTGAAATAATTTTAGGAATGGATGCAAGGAATTTGTTTTGTTCCTTAAGATCATATCCAAACTCATTATTTAGAAGGGTGGTGAAAAAACATATAATCTCTTTACTAATTTCTTGAGGATCTTCAGAGACACGGTTTCCTTGAACCTCCAATTTTAAAATTTTGTTTCTACTCCACCTTAGCTTGGTAACATTATGAAAAAACTTGGTGTTTTTATCCCTTTCCTAGAGCCAAAATTCTCTTGACTTTTGCTTCCAAAATATTTCCTCCTTCATGAGGATGTCTTCATATGCCACCAATAATTCCCTCTCTAGCAAATTCATCTTGCATCATATCATCTCCGATGACTTTTTCATTCAATTCTTCTAACTAAGACTCTAAGGAGCCTTTTGTTTCAAAAATGTTCTTAAAATGAGAGGCATTCCATCTTAGTAACTTTCTCTTGATGTTTTCAGCTTTGCCACAAAATAGTACAATTTTGAACCCTCAAAACAATTCTTATTCCACCATTGTTCTATCAAGGACAAAAAATTTGGGTCCTTCATCCACATATTCTCAAATCTATAAGAGGCTTTTGATAATTTGGAATCCCCCACCATACTTAAAGTAATAGGAAAGTGGTATGAGCCTGAATAGGGACAACTCTGCACTCCAAAGAGAAGGGGAATGAGGAGAAGTCTCCTATCCAAAAGAACCTATCTATTTTCTCTGCTATATTATTGAAACAAAGTCTCTTGTTAGTCCTAGTGAAAGAATCCCTGGATTCTACCTCAAGTAAGCCATTCCTGTCTATCCAATCATTGAAATCCTATTGAGATATGCCAAGCCTGTTTAAACCTCCTCTTTTGTCCTTCAAGCTTCTAATAGCATTAAAATATCCCCATATGAAAACAATCTCATTTTGTAACTAGGATAACATTCCATCCAAGTCTGACAAAAAAACTCTTGTAGAGGCGAGAGACACAGGGTTGTAAACATTAATCAATTTAAAAGAAATGTTGGCTGAGGGAAGTTTGACACCCACCATCAACCAATTATTATCTGAAGCCACTTTTTCTATCTCTACCAAAGAAGGTTTCCAAATTATAAGAAGGCCCCCAAAAGCTCCCTCAGCTTGAACTACAAGGAATTTAGAACCACTACTGATTTTTAAGCCCATTTCCAAAAGCTACTGCTTGCTGAAGATTGAGCTTTGTTTCCTAAAGCGTGATTATCTCTGTATTGATCAATAGAATTATTTGCTTGATCAAGCAGCTTTTGTTAGAGGCATTGAGGCCTCTAACATTCCAAGATAAGATTTTTTATTTCTATTTAGGAAGAGTCAAGCCCTTCCTTACTTTCATCAGGTCTGTAATCTTAATATGACCATCTTCCTCACCCTCTAAAGATCTATGCTCACTGAAATATTTTCTTCCTCTCTTAGGAGAAACTATGTCAAAATCAGGTTTGGAATTTCCCTCAAACAAATGTTTGATACCCAACTTTCTCTTTTCTTTAACTTGAGCATAAAGAGCAGGGAGAGGGGTATCCAAAATATTTTAAGGTTCTTGTTCCTCCATCATACAATCCTTTAAAATCCTTTGGGTATTTGAGTTCAAACCCACATGAGAAAGAAAAGGGGATTGTAGGGGATCTTCCCAAGAATTTGGAACTTCTAAAGAAAGAGAAATCTTGTGCGAATTCTTTGAACCATTCTCGGGGGATAAGGAAGGCATGGAAGAAGGATTAAAGCAAGGAAAATCGTTTAAATATTTTGGCTTCCCAAGTCTATAATGGATAGGAGATAATCGTGGACAATCTTGGATCGTATACACCTAACTTGGAACTTGTTGGCTCTATAGGGAACCATCCATATTAGCTATTGTGTTGATTTCTTGGATAATATCTTCTTTCGGGCATTCCATCCCAGAGTGGAGTTCTAAAAGAATAACGCCCTTATATTTTGAGTGGGATTTTTGAGGATCAACTCTATCATCTTTATTCTTTCTGGACCTTTTCCTTTTCTTCAATACTCTCTTGTTGAGCCATACCCGAGCTCCCCTATTTAGGAAGGGCACTTTTTTGAGGATCTTATGCTTTCTCTTAGAAGCGCCAATGCCACCAAGGCTAGAAGGGGGATCCTGAGCCTTCACTAATGGATTTGGAGAATCTGAACTACAATGAGGCAAAACTGTGCTCAAAATGGGAGGAGCAAGATAGTTCCCACCCAGAAGAGAAAAAGCCTCAGAGTTAGGGCAGACATTAGCTTGACTTTGAATGAAGTCTTCATTATCTTGAAACAAAGGGCCTATTTGTCCTTTCAATGAACCTCCAAAAATAATCTGATCTCTAAGGAGGCACTTACCAGGGAGTTTGCAAGTGAGTCTCGTGACTATCTGTTTCCATCTACCAACTTCAGAAACTATTTCTAACTCCCCATAAAATACGAATTCTAAATCAATCTCCACATAAATTTTTTCCACATCCTTAAGTTTTCCATTTAAAAGCCTCTTCTATTCCAACCAGAGTACCCAAAGAATCTCCAATTTTAGTAAAGCCTCAACACACCAAAACTCTGAAGGGAGGCCAACTAAACTAAGCCAGACTAGAGATTTCTTGATTGAAAAACTTTGAGGGTCAAATCCAAGCATCCAGTCTAAAAGATGAAAGGATGAGCCATGAAAAAAAAATGGGTTTTCCATGGAGAATACAATGCTTTAAGGAAGAATCAATGCACTGTATTAGGAAAAATTCATTATACAAAACTCAAACAAAGGCCAAATCTGGGAAAGACTAGAGCCACCAATCAAAAATCTCTGGAGTGCTACCCCCAATACCACGCCTTTTAGAAAAAAATCCTTTATCTTTCAGATGAGAAATAGCAGGATTCGTGGCATCAGAAGGGAGGACAAAGAGTTCTCTCCCATACCCCTTTTTTTCCCTTGCTTTGAATGGTGCTTCTGATTTAAAACCCTTAAGAATATTTGGGGTTATTCTTTTCTAAAGCCCGAAAATGATTTGAAGCGAATCTCCTCTAGAAGAAATGATTCCCAGGTATGAAATCTGCAGTAGGCTTTCGGGAGGGGGAGTGACAAAGAGAATTTGTTTCCTGCAATTACTTTGCACTACCATGTTTTTTGAATCCTTATGTGCCTTTTAAATCTATGTTTCGGATGAAAGAAGGAACTCTCCCACTATTAGAAGCCCAACCAGACTTTGCCTTACCCAAGGGAATTTTGTTAGCTCCCATCACGACTAGAATGGGCCATTTTCTGGAATTAGAACAATTCTGCTGATGACTGGGGGCCTTACTTTCATTAAAGGCGTGCTTGTTAAAGTAAAGAGATGGAGCGGGGAAACCCTGCTTGTTTTGGAGATAGTCGAGGAAGTAACTTGGGTCTAATCGAAAACTTTGACAGGAACCAAAATGATCAATCTGCTTTCGGTGCAGAGAGAAATTTAAAACCAAAGGATTAAACCCCGAGGAACAAGTGCGAGGCAGACTAGATTTCATAGAGTCATTCCATGTCGACTGGTTTGAGCGCAGAGGCTCATTCCAACCAACTGAACCATCCCAAGCCGACTAGTTTGAACGCAGATGCCCGTTGCAATCTGCCATTTTTCCGTACTTCCACAGTCTTGTTTATGCTAATTTAATGAATACAAAGGGATCAATTGTTGAACACTTAAATCTTTGGAAAATCTTTCACATTTCATAGAAGAAAACAAGTTATTTATTTTATTCAACTTTAATATGAAATACTTGTTTAAGTGTACAACTATTGAGGCAGCAATGTATATGTATTAAAGTATTTCATATTAAAGGTGAATATAATAAATAATTTGTTTTTGACAAAATGTGAAGGATTTTCTAAAGGTTTTAGTGTTCAACAATTGGTCTCATTGTGTTCAATATAAGTTGTTTTTTAAATAATAATATGTTGTTTTTATAACAACAAATATTTTTTTGTATATTAGTCTTTTGTGTTGGATATAAAAGTTAGAGATAACATACTTATAATTACTAATAGGCATTTGGCCCATTTGAGTTGCATATGAGTTATATTTTACATAAACATATAATTTTTAGATTAAGTTTTAGTGGAATCTTTGAAAAAGTCATTTTTGGACATTTCCACTATACATGTTATTTTGATGAGTTGCATGATGAATCGTATCTTCAAACCTTCATTGTAGATAGTTAAATATCTAGTTTACATTTTACAAATATTAAGAACATATCATATCAGAAAGAACATTTATAACTAATCTATATCCAAATAAAAACTATGAATGAAATTTAAAGACTGTCACCGTCATTAACAGGCATAAAAACTTTTGTGGCCTAAACCACTTAGATTATATATTGAATCACAAGTCTTCAACTAAAAAATTTCATGTTCTAATTGTATAAGTGTGTCACATTTATTTTTCTCATAAAGAAATTGAACTTAGCTCACCCTCGACAGAGAAGAAAGAGGTTACTGCTATCAAGAGGCCACCGCCTCCCCTAATACCCTGCACATGTCTTATTCAAGTATTACTAATAATATTTTGGATAATATTGTTACTGCTATCAAGAGGCCACCGCATCTCTTTCAAAATTGAATGTTGTTACTATTAAGAGGCCATTGCCTCCCTTTGTAAGCAGCACATATCATTGCATTCACGAAACCTGGTGGTGGGTTTTGAATGGCCATATCCGAAACCTGCTAATTTAATCAACAAACTATCCCACAATACAGGATCCTGATTTAATCATGAAATTAGGCCACCAACCCGGATGATGAAATTTAATCGGCAGACTGATTTAAAAAGCAAATTATAATATAAACCTTGATGACTAATTTAATGAGTATATGATCTACCAAGAACCCAGGAAACACTTTAATGCAGATACATCTATCCTAAAACTTAAAATTCTTTTGACACCTTTATTTACCGATTATATTTATCTGATTTGTTAATGAACGATCAGGGCCATCCCACACAGTTATTAGGGACTCGCCAGCATGATATGAAACCATAACGCAAGATTGTGTAAGCCAGTTGTACTACCATTAATCACAACCCTTCTCAATATCTATCATAACATGTTACAAGCATTATTAGATCGATGTTTCTATATACCTTTTATGTATATATCACATATACTGCAACCATTTTATGTATATATCACATATACCTTTTATGAAACAAGAAATTAGAACTAGTTAGATTCTGACATAAGAAAAGAAAGAAACAAGAAATTAAGTTAAAAAATAAAAACATCATCATTATTTCAGTAAAAGTTGAGTCAGAAAATCCCAATCAAAAACATTTTTCAGAGCAAACCCATGAAGAAACTAAACAACTCAGCTTAGACAAACTGCAAATTCAAAATTCAGTGGAACTAGATTCTTTATCACGCAAATCTTAAGGCTGCATTTGTAAATATCCACGTAAACCAGTGGTATCCAGTAGGAATAGGAAAATAAAATATTATCAATGTTATACGAATGAGAGAATACATTTTCACGGTATAGTGTTTTTTCAATTTTTTTTTTTTAGGAGAAATGAGAAATCAATAGAATCAATAAAATTAAATATGATCAATGCTATACAGATGATGTAGAATTTTGAACCTGACCTATCCTCTCTGAACCAACTGATTAGCAAACAATAACAGCAAAAAGAAGAAAAACACCAATATCTTTATTGAAGCTTAATTAAAAAATTACATAGAGGGTGTACATATAAAGAATTTGCAGTCTAGAAGAATAAATAATAACTGCAGTTCTAAATATATTCCTAGCTTTGCATGGAAAGCTACTAAGGCTCTCAAACTAAAAAAAAGCAAACTACTCCCTAAATTAAGAATACAATAAGTGCATGCACAACAT
The DNA here is from genome assembly GCF_030272615.1 of Cryptomeria japonica. NCBI lineage: Eukaryota > Viridiplantae > Streptophyta > Pinopsida > Cupressales > Cupressaceae > Cryptomeria > Cryptomeria japonica. Next base: position 312,989,122 of record NC_081405.1, on the reverse strand, counting down.
GCTTTATTTACTAAAAACAAATTCATGCAAAAAGCAAAACTAAAAATAGTCCTAAGGATTCATGCATGCTGGAGTACATGCTTTATTTGCATGAATAAACAAAAAAAACTATAAACTAAAAATAGTTTATGCATGGTGATGAATGGATAGCTTCATGTCCAAATTGGAGTTGCATGGAGCTTCATGCTAGAGCAGCATCACTTATCAACATACTCCCCCTTGATGCTGAGAGGGATGACAATCTTATCTCGTAGTGCTGTAAACTGAGCTTTCGCAATCGCTTTGGTGAATATATCTGCTAGCTGATCCTGGGTGTTGATGTGCTTCAATTCGACATCCTTCTTTTGCACCAAATCTCGTATGAAGTGATATTTCAAATTAAAATGCTTAGTTCTGCTGTGATGAACCGGATTCTTAGCTAACTTGATGGCACTCACATTGTCACAATAAATTACTGTAGGCTGAATTTGTTTTTCTCCAATTTCTTCCAAAACTTTTTTGAGCCAAAGGGCTTGTGTACCTGCTAAGGTAATTGCAACATACTCTACTTCTGTAGATGAGAGGGCAACAATACTTTGTTTTTTTGAGCTCCAGGTAATCAAACCAGAACCAAAAGAAAAACAATTTCCAGATGTAGATTTACGGTCATCTATACTACCTCCCCAATCTGAATCACTAAAACCTACTAGATTGAACTTTTCAGAAGGGTAGTAATGAATACCAAAACTTAAATTCCCTTTCACATACCTCAAAATCCTCTTGGCTGCCTTCATATGTATTTCAGATGGATTTGTCATATACCTTGAAACAAGTGAAACTGAATAGGCAATATCAGGCCTCATATGGATTAGAAACATCAAGCTCCCCACAATAATTCTGTAAGTTGTCTCATCAACTAAATCAACGCCATCACCTCTACATAACAAATCTCCATGAGCACTTGGAGTGGAGGCAGGGTTACAATCAGTCATATTAAATTTCTTCAGCATATCCTGTGCATACTTTGTTTGACAAATGAAAATCTCATCCTTACTTTGATAAACCTCCATTTCTAGAAAATATTTCATTAGACCAAGATCTTTCATCTCAAATTCTTTCATCATAGCAGCTTTGAATTCATCTTTCATCTTAGAACTACTACCCATATACAAAAGATCATCAGCATACAAACTTATGATGAGAATGTCAGTACCTTCTTATTTGTAGTATAGGGTAGGATCACTCTTACTTCTCTAGAAGCCATTCTGCTGAAACTATCCATCAATCCTGGGATACCATGCTCTTGGTGCTTGCTTGAGGCCATACAAAGCCTTCTTCAACTTGTAGACATAATTATCTTTTCCTTCCAATTCAAATCCTTGTGGCTGCTCCACATATACTTCCTCTTCTAAGTACCCATTCAAGAAGGCACTTTTCACGTCCATATGATGTATGCTCCACTTCTTCTAAGCTGCTAATGAAATCAGCATTCGTATGGTCTCTTGTCTTGCTATTGGTGCAAATGTCTCTTCATAGTCAATTCCATATTTCTGTGTGAATCCTTTAGCAACTAATCTTGCCTTGTGTCTTTCAACACTCCCATCACTGTTAAATTTGGTCTTGTAGACCCATTTGGTGCCAATCCTTTTTTTGTCATGTGGAAGTTTTGTTAACTCCCAAATGTCATTCCTGTGAATGGAATCCATCTCTTCTTCCATGGCTTTCACCCAAACTTCATTAGTACATGCATCTTCAAAACATGATGGTTCAAAATCAGCCTTGGCTAATAAAGCAAAATTCACTGTCTCACCTATTGGGTTTTCTTCATGTACTTGATTTCCACTCTTTTGGTAGATATCACTCAATCTCCTTACTTTTCTTGTAGAACTTGGAGAAGAAGCTGGAATTGAACTTGGTACTAAAGTACTTGATGAAGGATTGCTTGGTGGAGTTAAACCACTGGATATAGAAACATTAGATGGCTGTTCATGATCAATATCAGCAATTATATCATCATTCAAAATAGATTTTGGCTTCTCAACATGGCCTTTTTTATGACCATAAACTCCCCCTTCATAAAAAATCACATCTCTTGAGACAATAAGCTTGTTAGTGAGGGGATTATACAATCTATAAGCCTTGCTTTTCTCACTATACCCAATAAAAATACATGACTCACTCTTTGCATCTAACTTCTGTCTATTCTGATCTGGTACATGCACATAAGCCAAACAACCAAAAACTTTGAAATGATTAACATTAGGCCTTTTACCATACCAAGCTTCATAAGGAGTCATCTTTTCTAGTGTACTGGTGGGGCTACGGTTGAGGATGTACACTGCTGTAGCAACTCCATCTCCCCAATAAGAATTGCTCAATCCCTTGGTTTGTAACATGCACCTTGCCATTTCAACCACAGTACGATTCTTCCTTTCAGCTACTCCATTCTGTTGAGGTGTGTATGCAGTAGTAAGTTGCCTCTTGATGCCATTAAAATCACAATAACTTTGGAAAGCCTTTGAGCAAAACTCTCCTCCACGATCAGTCCTTAAACATTTGATCTTGCACCCTTTCTCATTTTCTACAAGGGCTTTAAACTTCTTGAATGTATCCAAGGCTTCATCTTTGGCCTTAAAAAAATATACCCAACAATTTCGTGAGTAATCATCAATAAAAGTGATGAAATATGATGACTTACCCAAACTCTTAGTCTGCACAGGACCACATATATTTGAATGAACAAGCTGAAGTGGGTGATGAGCCCTCCATGCATTGCCCTTTGGAAACTTTTCTCTTGCATGCTTTCCTTTAGCACAACCTTCACAAACCTCCTTCTGTTCCTCAACCTTGGGCAAACCAAAAACTAATGCATGTGAAGTTAGAAACTTCAAACTATGAAAATTTAAATGCCCATACCTGAGATGCCATAACCAACTTGAATCCTCATAAGCCATATTTGCCAAACTGTTGTTATGTTCACCAAACCTCAAGGGGAACATCCTATTTCTTGTCATGGGAACAACAGTGATCATCCTATTATCCTTATTCTTATCATAGATAGTACAAGTCTTATTCTCAAAGACTAGTTTATAATTTTTCTCACATAGCTGCCTAACACTTAACAAATTGTGCTTCAATTGTGGAGTATAATAAATATCATGAATACTCTTTATACCTTCTTTTGTTTGGACCTCCATAGCTCCTTTGGCAGCAACCTCCAATGATTTATCATCACCAAGCTGGATCTTGGATTTGAAACTTCCATCCTTTGTTGAGAACAACTTCTCATTCCCTATCATATGGTTAGAGCATCCAGAATCTAGGTACCAAACATCTTTACTAGTATTTTCACCCTTGGCATAAGATAAAAATAAGTGATCAGGAGGATTGTCACTACTTTCTTGAGCATAGTTAGCACTTTTACCTTCTTTCAATCTGCATTCTCTTTCAAAGTGGCCATACCTATTACAATGGTAACATTGAACATTTCTCTTATCAAATCTGCCTCTACCTCTTCCTCTGAAACCACCACTTCCTCTTGAGCCACCTCTTCCTCTACCTCTTGAAGAATTTTGGCTTTGCCCTTTACCTTGGCCTTGATTGATTTTGGCACTACTGCTACTTGTATCTTCATCTTTTGTGATTAGTAATTTAGAGGAAAACGCTTTCTCTACACTTTCAAAAGAATCTTTCAATCTTTCTTCACGAGACATCAGGGATCCAACCAGTTGATCAAACTGTAGTTTTGTCAAATCCTTGCTTTCTTCTATGATTATTGCTACATGATTCCATCTGGGTGTCAAAGATCTCAACACCTTTTTAATCAAAACTTTATTGCTTACAATTTCTCCAAGTGTAGCCATTTTATTGACTACATCTTTGACTCTGACACAATAATCACTTATACTTTCAGCTTCTTGCATCTTCAAATTCTTGAACTCTTGCTTCAATGTCTGAAGCTTGACCGCTTCAACTTGATCACTACCTTGGTAAGCTTCTTGTAGAGTCTTCCAGGCATCTTTGGCAGTTGTTGCTCCTGATATTCTTAGAAATAAGCTCTTATCAAGAGCTATCTGAATGTGAAACAAAGCTTGAGCATTCTTTTTCCTTGCTTCCTTTCTTGTTGTTCTTTCATTGGCTGTAAGGGCATTCCAATCAGTTGGCTCTTCATAACCTAATTCAATAATCTCCCACAAATCTTTTCCAATCAAAAAGGTCAGCATCTAAATGCACCAATAATCATAATCATTCCCATCAAATTCTGGAACGGGCATATGGTTAGAATTTGACATGATTAACTTTGGCGAAATTCCAACAATAAAACTTTAACCCAAAACAATTTTACCTGCTCTGATACCACTTGTAGAATTTTGAACCTGACCTATCCTCTCTGAACCAACTGATTAGCAAACAATAACAGCAAAAAGAAGAAAAACACCAATATCTTTATTGAAGCTTAATTAAAAAATTACATAGAGACTGTATATATAAAGAATTTGCAGTCTAGAAGAATAAATAATAACTACAGTTCTAAATATATTCCTAGCTTTGCATGGAAAGCTACTAAGGCTCTCAAACTAAAAAAAGCAAACTACTCCCTAAATTAAGAATACAATAAGTGCATGCACAACATGCTTTATTTACTAAAAACAAACTCATGCAAAAAGCAAAACTAAAAATCATCCTAAGGATTCATGCATGCTGGAGTACATGCTTTATTTGCATGAATAAACAAAAAAAACTATTAACTAAAAATAGCTTATGCATGGTGATGAATGGATAGCTTCATGTCCAAATTGGAGTTGCATGGAGCTTCATGCTAGAGCAGCATCACTTATCAACAGATGAGAGAACCTATTTCCAAGATATAGTGTTACCACCAAATCTTTAAGGAAAATTACAAATCAGTGGAACTCAATAGAAAGAAGAAAATAAAATATGACCAAAATGCTCTATAAATGAGAGAACCCACTTTCAAGATATAGTGTTCACTCAAAATCTTTAGCAGAAATCACAAATCAATGGAATGAACCGAAAGAAGAAAATAAATATGTCCAATGCTATACAGATGAGAGACCCCATTTTCAAGATATAGTTTTCTATCAAAATCTTTAGTGGAAATCACAAATCAGTCAAATGGAGTAGAAAGAAAAAATAAAATATGACCAATGCCATACAGATGAGAGAGCCTATTTTCAAGATATAGTATTCTATCAAAATCTTTACTGGAGATCACAAATCAATGGAATGGAAGGAAAAAAAAATATGACCAAATACTATATATACAGATAAGAAAACTCATTTTCAGGATATACTGTTCACACAAAATCTTTAACAGAAATCAGAAATCAATGGAATGAATAATAAGAAGAAAATTAAAAGTGACCAATGCTTTACATATGAGAGAAAAATAGAGCGCTATTCCATTATTTTTACCGTTTGAAGTTCTGTACAAGCTGTTCACCGATTCTATATTTTGGAAGGTTTGAGGAGACTGGTAGAAGCATTTTCGCAATTCTTAAATCAAATTGCAGCCTTTACGTGGTGAGTCCGTTTCCTCTTTAATTGAGATTTTTTATGTTTATAGAAATAATTGTATTTTATATTAGAGAATTATAATAGGAAAGATTGTGATTAAATTATTTTTTATTAGGGGTTAAACAAGTTTTGATTAAATTTTTATTTGGTTCTGATAATGTTGTTTTATTATAAATGAATTTTTTTGATCAATTTGTTAAGAATAGTTTTCAATAAGTTTGTTAAGGATCAAGTCTTACATAGTTGAAAGTTTTCAAAAAAATAATGGATGAAGTCAAGATCTCTTGAGAATTAGTTTAGTAGAATGGACATCCATTTGTCATACTTAGAAATATCATCCTAGGGACACATAATTTTAGTATTATTATAATTTTTCTTAACTACTTTAGCCCAAGGTCAAGGGGTTCTTTCTTGAAGATGGTTGCAGGTTCCTTCCTAAAATCCTCATGTCTGAAAAAGAAACTTTAAATCAAAGTCAGTACTCCTATTCTAAATGGTTCATTGGTGTAGTCAAACCCTCTCTTTCTAAAAACTATTTGGTCTTTTTTGGTTTTGGTCATCTCAGGGTTTGTTAGATCCCTCTTTGCCTTGTTAGTTGTTATGCAAAAGGTTCAGACCCTATGTCCCAATTTACCTAATGAAAACTATATAATAGTAATAGTTAAAATCTCAATAACTTTTTATGTCTTTGAATCATTAATTATATGTATAAGATCTTCTTTATAAAGGGTAGAAATGTTTAGAGGTATTTTTAAAGATAAGTATTTATATTAATTAAGTATTAAAAATTAGAAAAAAATTATAAATAGTAATGATTGTCTTTGAAGTTCAAAAGGATAAAAATATAGAGAGATTCTTTACAAACTCACAATTTTTAGGAAAGAAAGGAATGGAGCAAAACTCAAGAACTTTTTTTTAGAAAGAATCAATTTATAAAGGGTGAATCCATCTACAAATTGATTCATTTTAATAAATATGAATTTTAGTTATTTTGGAGGAATTTTTTTAGTTTTGTGTAATTAAACATTCATGTGACTAATTATATGATTTATAGCTGACTTGTATCATGACATCTTTTCAGTTCAAACTTTAAAATTTCTCTATCTATTCTAGAATTAAATGGTTTGATCATCTTGATTCTTTTTTTCTTTAAAATTTTATATTGGTACCATTTTCCTCAAAATTGTGGATTTATGAAAAATCTTCTCATAAATTTATCATTTAAGGTTTAGATATAACTGCTATTTTTTAGAAATGATTTTTTCTTTTAAATAACTAATTAATATAAATATCTATATTTAATAAGAAAATCTTCTGAATATTTGATATTTCAAATATAAAGAAGATTTTGTGAATGTAATTAATAAAACATTTTTAATTGCTAAAAAGTACAAACATTATTTGTAAATGTCCTTAAGAATCATATAATTAATATTTTATTTTCTAAACAAGTTTGTTATGAGCTGAACTTGAAAATCTTTAAATTGCTTATGACAGATCTTATGATCAGTTGTGCCTTCATATTGCATTCTCTTACCTGAATCTAAATCGTGAAATCATTCATTGAAGAATTTTTCATTTCTTTCTTTTAATTTGTAAACAAGAACTTGCAATTTATACTTTGCCTCCTATACTCCTTGAATATGAGAACTCAAGCAGTTTTGAAGATGATAATCCATAATCTAATTAAATTGTATTTGGTCGATATTATTATTTGTTAATCTTCATTCTTATGCGATTAATTAGATCTACATTATAACTTTTATTCTAATTATTGCGCAGATTACATTTCAGAAAACGCAAGCAATCATGGACACACAAACCATTGTGAGGTTTGTCCCAAACGAAAGGTTAATACTGAGGCTGCATAATTTTATTGAGCAGGACAAAACTCAGTATTATGAGGAGATTTTCGGAAAGTTCGCCGCTGGGAAAGTCATTACAGTTGGGTTCGGCAGTTGTGATAGTGTGAAGGATGTGATGGAGAAAATTGAAGATATGGAAGGCATCCCTTGTGTTCTTCAAAAATTGATGTTTTGTGGGAAGCAATTGCACAATACATATCGTAAACTGGTTGATTACGACATTATGGGCGGCTCAGCCCTTGAACTTTCACTTAGCATTATTTTTGTTAAGCAGTTAAACGGTCCTCTTTCTCTTCTCCAAGTGGGCAGCTCAGACAGGCTTGGCAATGTTAAGGTTAGGGTTAGCAGGGAAGGAGGGTTTGATCCTGGCAGGATGCAGATAACGTATCCCAGGGACCTTCGTTATGATGATCTTTCCCTTGGAGAGTATGGCATTCACCATTTTTCTACCATTGAGTATAAAATTGGGGATGAGATTTAAGAGTCTTTTAACTACAACCTCATCAATTTTTAGACATTTGTTTGAATTATTTTTTATTCTGGTTAGATCACAATTAGGTTTCCGAAAACTTTAGATGGTTTTGGATGGACGTCCCAAATCGAAGAGCGTATTTATGTGAGCTTTGTTTACTCTCTAATTTGAGGCTTTGAAATACTTATATTAAAGCTAATTAATGATTATCTTTTATTATCGTAAGTTAAAGAAAAAGTTTGTTTATTCAGCAAATATGTTAATATGGATTCTTGATGAAGGACTATTATTTAGTTTATTTTGGATAATTTTTTTTGTAATCTGTAAGTTAATTATTTAAGAAATAATATATTGATATTTGAAGAAATATTTATTTCTTATAGATGAAATATTTTAACTTTAATTTTTTATAAATATTCAATTGTTTTATTTAATTATTTTTAATATCTAATTGTTTACAAAATAATTTTTGATATGCAATGCAAGAATTACACATAATATTGTTATAATTTATATTAATATAATCTAGACTGTAAAGTATCTATATTTTCAATATGATGTCAAAATGTGATAAATAATAGAAAACTGAACACATGAAAGAAGTTTTTGTTGGAGACTACATTTTATGTTTAATGAGAACATGACCATGTCCATATCATAATGGTGGGAGTCTTGAAAATGGAAGGATCGCATTTTTTTTCACACTTATCACACATTGGATACAATTTATTCACATAGTGTTTTGTGTACTAGAATGTAACTACATATTACAAAGTTTTCAATTTCATGAAATTAGATAATGAATTAAGTTCTAAAATTAAATAAATTAAGTTATTAAATTATCAAAACTTTAATCAAATTCTAATCATATTTGAACCTAATTGATTCATAAGATTTTTTTTTTTTTTTTCAGTCGCAAAACCACCGCTCAAGCTAACTCACCTAGGCGTACGGGTTATAAGATTAATTTAATTTTACTCCTAACTCTATATTCTAATGAAATCATAATTTTAAGTTATCCCTAACACTAAATCTAAAATTACATGTATGATTCGGTTTAATGTTGTATTATGTTCATTCATTTAGTTTTACCATTAGTGATCAATTTGACTTAGGGTGAGGTTTAAATATGAGTTAATGTTAGGATGAAGGTTCAATTTATGTTAATGTTAAATTGTGTTTACTATAGGGTTTAATATATGGTTTAGGGTTATAGTACAATTTGGTTTGAGACATTGAATTTATGTTTTAGTTATAGTTCATTTTTGTTTATTGTTTGGTTTAAGGACTAGAGTTCAATTTGATTTAGTGTTATATTATGTTCAATATTTAGATTCAATTTTATATTGTGTTAGGATTATAATAAAATTTGGTTTAGTGTTTAGCTTTGTGTTAATGTTTAGTTTGGTTTAGTGTGGAACTGGGTTAAGGGATAGCATTTAAAAAAAAATAGTTTGTAATTATGTTTAAAGTTAGGATTCAAATTTATATAGTGTTAGCTATGGTTCCATTCCATTTAGTGTTATGTTAAGGTTCAATGAGGGAGTATTTTAGATTGGATTTTTTTAGGGTTTGGGTTTAGATTGGTTTATGATTAGGTTTAGGGTCCAATTTGGTTTATAATTAGGATTAGGGATCAAGTTGTTTTATGATTAGTGTTAGGGTTAAATATCAATTATGATTAGGGTCATGATTCACTTTGATCTATGATTTGGTTTATAATTTAACAATATTTGTTTCTCACATGATTTTTATTAGATGTAAAATTAAAACTAGTGTTGGTATTAAAATATTAAGTAAAATTTAGTAATGTTTAATTTAATAATAATTTTTATTTTTAAATAACATTAGTAACATTAATAACTTAATTTTAATTAAAATGCCAACTTTAATGACTTAATCCTTTATTGAATTTATTAAATTTAATAATAGAACTTTAATAAATTTACTAAGTTTAATAATTTTACTTAAATAAATTTAATAACTTTAATATTGCTAATTTATTTAGTAGATGTTACCAAATATGCATATGGTAGATTAAGCTAAATTATTTCAAAAGGAATAATACAATTAAAGTTTAGTATAGCTTAAAAATACAAAAGAAAAAGTACATTTGAAATTATAGAAATTCCATTACAATATAATTATAATTTGAAACTTCAAAACATAAAATTTTACAAAAATTATAGATAACAATTATTCAAAATAACGTTAGTGTAGCCATCATATATTTCTACAATATATTGGCATCATTTTTCAATATTATATAATGATATTTGATTGTTATATCCTATTTAAATTTTCTAAGGTAAATCAATGTGTAAAGGAAACCATTTTTTTTTCTCCACCTTCTTTGTCCTTTTTTTCTAACTTTTACATTTAATGTGTAGTTCCCCTCCCTAATTCATCTTTTTTTTGGTGCATCGATAGAATTATGGACTTAGTTTAGACTCTTTATGATGCTTTTGATGAATGCTTACCATTTTATTTACACTTTAGATGCTTGACATTTCATATTGGTAGTTGATACATTATAGTTTATGTGGATGATGATACATTAGGGACTATTATGGTGATAGACATATGTTTGGCTATTTTTATGCATTCTTAAATATACATGTTGAGGTTTATATCTTCTCATGATGGTATGATGATATGATGCTATGTGCTAACCATATTTCATATTTATATTGGATGTGAGGTGGTCTTTGATGATGGTGTTGTGTAGGAATGCAGGTACTACATATCGACTCCAACTGGTTTCACAGGTTTGAGCATGTCTCTATTACCAATGGAAAGTTGGTCGGAGGTAACATGAGGGCTTATCACACTCTAGGCTTAGTTGGTACCTTGTTAGCGTTGGTGTCATGGCTAGAGTTGTTTTCCTAGGTGTATATGGTATTATATTTTAGTCATGTGTCAGGATACTTTGTGGAGTTGTGGATTATTAATTAAATTATTTATTAATTGGTTAATATAGTTTATTAATATTAAATTAAATTAATGGTTGGTTTTGATACTTAATATAAATATATTTAATAATTGAGAGTTTATAAAATATTAATGTTATTTTGTGGGACTATATTTAATTGGGTAATTATATTATTTGTGCATTTGATTTATTTAATTTATTGGTTATTGGTTTATTTTGTTATCTATTTAATTGGTTGCTTTGGTTTAATCAAATTTTTACCCCTTTTACTTATTTGTTTTATTATTTATTTGCCTACCCTCTTTTACCATTGGCTTTGGGAGTTATAATTTTGATATTAATATTATTTTATAATATCTTATCTCAATTTGTGTGAATGGTTGGTAAGTTTACTATTATTTATCATTATTTTGATTTTAGTTGCAATGAGCTATGATTTTGGGGGTTAATTTTAAATATGGAGTTTGAATTTTACCATGGGATTATTTTTGCTAAGGAATTCTTGATGTTTTAAAAATGGATTTTTAATTTGGAGTATGGATTTTTCCTCCGAATTCTCAAAGTCTAGAGATTTGGCTTTTGGTTTTAGACTGAAATTGTAATTTGATTGGAAGGATAGGCTAATTGTGGATTTGTCTTGGTTGTGTCTTCTCTTCTGCAAACTTGTCTTGTCCATTTCTTCATTTCCAAGTTGGTGGTTTGAATTCCTTCTTATGCAATTTAATATTATGAAAACATTGTATTCTTAGTGTCTATGGATTAAGTGTGTGCAATCATGAGATCTTTGTGTTTATTTCCCATCTTGTATATATAGAATGGATGGAAGGCTTGTTTATTTTCTTGAGTATAATGAAGTCTTTGGTTTCCAGTTATTGTTGTGTTATATCCTTCTAGATCTTGTTCCCTGTGTCCTTTAAATGACCTTCAAAAAACCTTCAAATGTCTTCAAATATCTTCAATTGTCTTAAAATTGTTGCACTTTAAATGACCTTCAAATGTCTTCTTTCACCAAACAATGTGAATTACTTTGATAATTTGTGTTTGAAAAACTGAAATAAAACATATCTATTTATATGAGATTGTTAATTGTAAAAAAAAAAAAAAAATTACGTTGCTCGAGGTTCATATGAACGTCGACCATCAAAAAAAGGCATGTTTGTATGAACACATTGGTTATGTGGTTGTTTGTGCCTTCCATGTTCATACAAACATGGGTTCAAATGAACTGGGGGGGGTTCGTTTGAACCCCCTTCACTTGAAGGGGTGTTCATTTGAACCCCTTTCCTAGGCATCTCTCCCCTAATATGTTCAAACTCCTGATAAATTTTAGCCTTCAAACCTTTGGTTCAAGCCTCATATGAGAGAATATTGACAACCCAAAATTTAGGATGGTAGTCCTCGAAGAAATCTTTCCAATGACTATAATTTTATTGCATTGTGGGTTCATTATGATCTTGTTTTTAAAATTTTACTAAATATAGGATTTTCACTGAACATGAACTTCTCTGATCAATGCATTGGGAAAAATAGTAAGCTAATTCAAAAAAAATCTAAAAAATATCTATGCACTAGCTATTGATGTCTTCTTTCTAACAAAAAAAATTAAATTTTGATATATATAGAACAAGTTATGTGTTCAAACGTAAACCTATGTCTAAATTATAATTAGTCTGACTTCAAAACTTAATAAAATGAAAAATATTCAACATATCACTATCAAACCAAATGCATGCACTGGGTATTGATTTTACAAACCAAAATTTGAAATAATTGAGGTTTTATCATTTATAGAAAAAAAATTATGCATTTCGAGATGCACATCACTCTTAAAAAATGTTTTTTTCTATAAAAAACTACTTTTTGAGGGAGATGGAAAAATCAAGACAATTTTCTTCAAAAAAATTGAAAAAATATATTTAGAATCTTCAAACAAGATGTTACAAATCACTAGTTTACATCATCTTCAAATTCTTAGCGGTTTAAAAGTTATAGCTGCTAGAAAGTGAATTTTTTTTCAAAATGTTCATCTAAGTGTCAAAGTTGGCCAAAAAGTGGGAACCATTATTGTGACTTCACCCTAATTGTAATGGAAAAAAATCATTCAACTTGTGGGAATTGTTGAGAGAATTATTTCTTGAAAATATCAAGATGTCAAAAGTGTCAAATTATCCTTTCCGGTTTGGTTCATTGCTTGTATGTTTGATTATATATCATCTGGGCTCCTTTCTGAAAAAAGAGAATGTTATATGGGAATACAGTGTCCCAACTACAAGGCAGATATTCATATATTTGAACACTCTAGATAGCAAAGAGGAAGATTGTAATACATATTTCAAATCCTTTCTAGACATATGGTGTTTTATCTCATGATCCCATTTTTCTGGTTCTAGAGGTTCTTCCTTCGAAAAAAGGTAAAGAAGATAGTCTATTTCTATGAGAATTTTGGAGACAAAGAAAAGCAAGAAGGATTTGTATGAGAGAGACATTGTTATAACTGAGAATCTTGAGTCCCCTGTAGCTAAAGGAGAGTCGGTTGTAGAAGATAAAGAATTTGATGATGAATCAAATTTGTTGGAGTTGGTTGGTAGCTCTAACGAAATCAAGAAAATTGGCAAGATGTGGTTGACCTTGATTGAGTCATATAGAATTGAAGATGTTTCATTGAATCACTTGATCCGGAACAACATGAGCATTTAGTATATTAGTAATTTGCTTTTGGAATCTCTAAATAAAATTATTAAGGAGAAGTTATCTGAGCAATCTATTGAGGATGGAGTATCAGAGGAAAAAGGAATTGTTGTGTAGAATCTATTGAATGAATGTGTTGATGTGCAAAAATCTCTATCAATGTGTATTGAGGAATTGAGAGACTATATTCAAAGTACTAGCAGAGTCTATAGGTACTGTATGTCTTGGCCAATAGTTGCAGTGAAGAACAAAGCCAAAACTAATGCTATTGAAGATGAGTTGAGTGCTTTATTAAAATATTTTGATTTTCTGGAAGATAAGGATGGTGAGCAGAGGAAAAGAATAAACTCTTTTCAATTTGAAGGGGTGCTCATTTGAAAGAGATTGTTGAGGAAAAGTTGGAGCATTTTTCTGCATTGCTTGGTAGTCCTATTGAGTATGAGAAGAACCCATCTTCTCTTGATAGTTTCTCCCATATTGTTGATCTATTGGTGGAATGCGGAACCTTTCAATTAGCATTAAATTGGCCATAAATTCTTGGGAAGATCTTCTTTTGGAACTGAAGGAGAAATACAAGCTTATATTTCTGAAGAGGAGAAACTAAAGGTTCTATTTGGTTTGGTATTTAGCTTTTTACATTGTGTATATGCTCTATTTATCTTTCTTTTCTTTTTCATCAAAGACATCATTTGTATTTGATGTCAAAAGGGGAAGAAAGGAATGTAGATTTTGGATATGAGGAGATGTATGAGTTAGGGGGAGTTGAGTTATATGCAAATATGTTTTGGATATGCTTTCCCATCAATGACAAAGGGGGATACTATTTGAATTAGGTGAATATTAGTGTCATTGATGTCAAACCAGTTATTTGGTTTGGACTAGACAAAATATGCAGTTCATTGTTGCCAATCGTATTATCCGGTTTGGTCTGGATGTTGCATGCAATTGATTTGTGCAGTTTTGTTATGAGAAGGTATTGTTACTTCTTGTATTGTTGCATGAGATGTGATGCAGTAAGATGGATTTGATATAATGGAATGACTTCCGAAAGATCCCTATCTCTGAAATTTTGAATGAAGCTTACATTAGTCCTAGTAATAGTTACACATCTCAGTATCAGCTATTTTGGTTATTTCAGGTGTATCTCTTCATGTCTCTTGGTTCGATATTCTTGGTATGTGTGGAGTCTATATTTTGGAGTTTTGGAGATGTCATGTTTGATTTTTGTGATAATGAGTCAGTATTTATGGGTTCGGATGACCTTGTCCCATCAAAAGCATATGCATCGGTAAAAGAACTATGCAAAATTAAGTGTGTAAAGATCTTATGGAGGCCAACTCATTTTTCACATTTGTGTTCAAGAATTTATTGGGTAATGTAGGCTGCTACATTATCCTGGTGTATGAGCCCTCCGGTATATATATAGAGAGAGAGAAGCATGTGATGTGTGTTGAAGTAAGTGAGTCTGTGTGGAAAATGCATGTGTGTGAGTGAGTAGGTAGCAACAATGTGAAGTATAAAGTTGCAGATAGTGAAATAATTTGGTGCAAAATTAGAGTGAAATTGTATTGCAGTATTGCAACTTAGTCCTTTACCGGACTTGTTGCAAGTACTTGAGGAAAGTGGTAGAAAGATCTTTCACCAAATCTGGTGTAAGGTTTGTGTATTGTGATCTAACCTTTATCATGGAACTGATCTCATGCATTCAGAGATGTAATCCTTTTCAATTCATTCTTACTTGGTGTAGTGATTATTCCAGTAGTAAGTCAATTTTGTAATTTTTGCAGTGAGCATTTCGGTAGTTAGTCGTTCTTGTAATCTAGCATTGAGGCACCCAACATTGAGCCACCATTATGTAAAACATTATATAACTAGTTATATTATCTTGAGAGTTAAGACTCTTCATGGTTTTTCTAATTTAGTTTTTCCACGTATAAATTCTAGTGTTTCCTTTGTGGTTGTGTTTTATGATTATTCGATATTTGTTGTTTTAGGTGTTGAGTATAAATGATGAGTTTGATATTTCAGCAAAAGGTTTAAATTTGGAGAAAGTTTCAAAATTTGTGAGAATACTTATTCACCCACCGCCCCCCCCCCCCCCATCTCAGTATTTTGGTTCCTTCAACCAATTCAACAATACAAACTGAAAAAGACCCTATATGATTTGAAGTAAGCTCCTAGAGCTTGGTACAACAAGATAGACTCGTATTTTGTGAAGAATGGGTTTAGCAAGTGTGGTAATGAACCAACTTTGTATGTAAAAGTGAATGATGAAGGATAAATCTTGATAGTTTGTTTGTATGTAGATGATTTGATATTCATAGGTAATATGTCAATTAACTCATTCAAGGCAACCATGGAAAGAGAATTTGATATGACCGATTTGGGGCTCATGAAATATTTTCTTGGGATAAAGGTAAGTCAAAATTATCAAGGCATTTTTATATGTTAAAGCAAGTATGCTAATTATTTTTTCAAAAGATTTAAGATGACAAATGTGAATCTAGCCCCTACACCCATTGCTTTGGGTTTAGAACTTAGCAAGGATGACAAAAGTCCTAGTGTTAATGCAACGTTATATAAAAGATTAGTTGATAGACTCATGTATCTAACTACCACAAGATCAGATATTATGTATGGGATTAGTCTCATTTCTATATTCATGAACAAACTAAAGTAATCACATTGGAAAGTTGGAAAAAAAGTTTTAAGGTACATAGCTGGAACAAAGAACTTTGGAATTCTTTATACATCTATAGATGATTACAAATTTATTGGATATATTGATAGTGATTGGGGAGGTAGTATGGATGATAGAAAAATCACTTCAGGGTATATTCTCCATCTAAGATTGGGTGCTATCTCTTGGGCATCAAAGAAACAACCAATTGTGGCACTCTCATTAGCTAAAGTGGAATATGTTGCAGCCATATCAGCAACTTGCCAAGCAGTATGGATGAGAAGAATACTTTCAGACTTGAGACATACACAAGAAGAACCTGTGAAAATTTATTGTGAATACAAGATATCATTTTATTCAAGAATTGCTGAACAATAGTGACATACATCTTGAGTTTTGCAGGTCCAACAAACAACTAGTAGACATTTTCACAAAGCCGCTAGCAAAGACTATTTTTGAGCATCTCTGAGAAGGAATTGGAATCGTAGACATACATGGAAGTGAAGATTAAGGGGGAGTGTTGGCGGACATGGACTTCCAACTATGAATATTTAATCTCACTTGCCTTGGTAGCATATCTACTCCACCGGCCACATTTATTGCTCTAAACTCTTTTCTTCTATTCTCTTAGATGTATTTGGACTCTTCTAATACTAGGGGGAAAGTATGGATCTGTGTTGCACTTGAGGATAACCTGAGAGATCTAATCAAAAGGGTTCCGACTGGAAAGGATTTGGCTAGAACACTTCCAGTTGGACCAATGTGGCAACTACAAAGTGCTGGCGTGGCAACAGGGTTCCAGACGGAAGGGTTTTGGGTGAACACCCTTGCCCTATATAAGCTACAAAATAGTTGTAACCCCTCATTTGGCACTGAGGGGCTTATTGAGTAGTGGGCGAGGAGAGCATAAGGGTAGGGATCCAACCGGAAGCATTTCGAAGGTAAGTATTTTTTAATTTTTTTTGTTTTTTAAATGTATTCATAGTAAAATATTACTTTTTTTTTTTTTCGTAGAAAATTTGTATAGTTTATTTGTTTTTTAGTTGTTTATTTTTTTAATTCTTAATAATATTTTAGCTTTACTTTTTTTTAATGTTTAATAATATATTAGTTTTGAACATGTAAATGGTTGATTTTTTTTAGTGGTTAATAAGTTAAATAAATTTGACATGTACACATACACAAACACACAATCATCTCTTGGAATATTCGAGGATTGAATAATCCTCACAAACATGATTTAATAAAATGTATGATTAGAGACAAAAACCTGGATATTTTTTTGATTCAAGAAACCAAAATGTCAAAGGAAAAGGTAGAAGGATTGAAAATGTTTAGTAATGGAGGAGTTAGTGGTGGTAGTTCAGAAGGATCCTTGGGAGGTATTGTTACTTTCTGGAATAAAAACACTATAGAGGGAGAAGTGTTGACTCAGGAAAACAACCTGGCTTGTATCATATTTAAGAATTTGAAAGAAAGCACATCATGGGTCTTAACTAATGTGTATGCTCCTAACACTAAGACTGAAAGAAGTGATTTTTGGCAAAAAATTAACCTTGTTAAGAAGTAGGTTTGCCGAAGATAGCTAGATTATTATGGGGGACTTCAATACCCCTTTGAAGGAAAATGAGAAAAAGGGAGGGAAGCCAAACCAATCTGGATAGTAGATTGGATTTAATCGACTTCATCAATAATAATGCTTTCCATGACCTGGATTTGAAAGGAGTTAAATACACCTAGACTAATAGAAGGAGTGGTGAGGACTTAATTTAGGTCAGACTTGATAGAGCTCTTATCTCTCTAGATTGGTTTAATCTTTACTTTTGTTCTTTATCTACTCACATAAGGGCAGGATTGGATCACTATCTTATATCCTTCACGGCTGATGCTAAGAATAGAAGAAGACACTTCCCTTATAGATTTGAGAGAATGTGGACTAAACACTCAGATATGGAAAGCAAAATCAAGGAATGGTGACAGGTCAGAATTGAAAGTAATGCTATGTATAAAGTGGTCAAAAAGTTGAAGTTTGTGAAAGAAAATGTTAAAAGGTGGAATAAGGAATGCTTCGAGAAAATCTTTGCTTCGAAAGTCACTATTATTTCAGATCTAAAAGATATTTAGTGTGAGATTCAGAATAATGGATATACTAATACTTCAAGAGATGTTGAAGATGAAATTCTTATGAGATATCATGACATAATAGCAAAAGAAGAAACTTTCTGGAAACAAAGGTCAAGAAATTTTTGGTTGAAGGAAGGGGACAGAAACACTAAATACTTTCATATGTCCACTTTAAAACATAAGGCCATCAATAGAATATCACAGATTAAAGTTTATGGTAGAATTGTTGAAGAAGAAAAATCTATGAGAAAAGTTGCCATGGAGTTTTTCTCCAACCTCCTTGCTAAGGGTCAGGATTTGGATCTGCAATCTCAAAAGAACCTTATGGACTGTATTCCAACTATCTTGGAGGCAAATCAGAACTCTTACCTACCTGATATCCCTTCCAATGATGAGATTATGAAAGTTGTCAACTCCTTTGAAGGTAACAAGGCATCGAGCCCAGATGGTTTTCCCATGTTCTTTTTTCAAATGTATTGGCATATTGTTGGAGATGATGTTTCCAGAGCTATGAAAGAGTTATTTGGTGCTATAAGAATTTTGAAAGAGATAAATGGCACTTTTATTGCTCTTATCCCCAAAAAGATGGGATTCGGTTCCATGCATCTATTCAGACCTATAAGCCTTTGCAACTCTCTATACAAGATCACCTCTAAGGTTCTAACTTCTAGAATCCTGAAGCTACTTTTTTCTATCATTTCTCCTCAGCAAAGGGGTTTTGTCCCTGGAAGACAAATCTTGGATTTGATAATTTCGGTCCATGAAAACATTCATTCTTTTTCTAGTGCTAAAAAAGAAGGCTTTCTTCTAAAGATTGACTTATCTAAAGCCTACGATAGAGTGGACTGGGATTTAATGATGAAAGTTCTTTCGGCTTTTGGTTTTTGTTCTAGAAGTATTAGTCTTATTAGGAAATTAGTCTCTTCAGCTTCTTTTTCTATCTTAATTAATGGGTCTCCTTCCCCTTTTTTCAAGCCCTCAAGGGGACTCAGATAGGGAGATCCTGTATCTTTGGTTATTTTTATTATCATGGTGGAATGTCTGGGAAGATGCATTGGAAAGTTGGTTGAGAAGGGGGAGTTTTGTGGATTGAAACCATCTTCAGCGGATGAAGTTTTCTCCCATCAGCAGTTTGTGGATGATTCTATAATTATGGGTAAGGCTTTAGTGTAGGATTCAAGGAGTTTAAAGAAAGCATTGGACAGTTATGGGTTAGCTACTAGGCAACTTATTAATTGGTCTAAAAGTTTTGTTTACTTCATTAATACTCCAGAGAGAAGAAAGATAAACATAAGTAATATTTTGGGGTGTCAATTGGGGAGTCTTTCTGCTTCCTATTCAGGGCTCCCCTTATGCCGAGATCCTCCTGATACTTTCTGGGGAGCTTTGGTGGGCAAATTTCATAAGAAGTTAGCAAGTTGGAAGGGTGAACTTCTTAGCCAAGCTGGTAAGGTTCAGCTATTGAAATCGACTTTTCAAAGTATTCCTCTTTATGCCATCAGCCTTTTCAGAATTCCTGCCAAGTTTGCGGAGGCTATTGAAAAAAATCAAAGAACTTTTTTGTGGACAAGGGTCGAGGAGAAGAAGAGAATGAATCTGATTGTGTGGGACAAGATTTGTAAGCCAATAAGAAAGGGAGGTCTAGGTCTAAGAAGAATAAGAGACATGAATGAATTTCTTATGGCCAAGCAGATTTGGAGAGGGTATAATAACCAGGGAGAATGGAAACTAATATGGGACAACAAGTATAAAAGGCAATATCCTACACTTCTAAGCTTCCTCAATGTGGAAGATATCCCAATTGGATCCAATATTTGGAAAAATGTGTCTAGAACAAGAGATCTAATTTCCAAAGGTGTGAAATGGAAGATGGGGAAAGGGAACCTTATCAAATTCTGGGAAGTCCTAGTTTCTCGAGTCCCCTTTGAGTGAAAGTCCTAAGTGAAGTAGATTTCAGAACCAATGCAAGGAAAAATATGGCTCTATGGTGGGTGACTACTGGAAAGATGGATAGTGGAAGGATTTATCTCAAGTTGATCCTTCCTTGGAAAGTTTGAACAAAATAATGCACTCCATGGTGGTGGTGGAAGATAAAGATCTCGTTAATCTAGAAACTCACAACAAATGGTAAATTTACTATGGCCTCGCTTTATTATCAGAAATTTTATAAAATGGAGACTCCTTGTTGGGCTAAGGCTTGGGTGAAAGGCCTAACCCCTAAAATTAATATTTTCTTCTGGACAACCCTTGAAGATAAAATTATAACTATTTATAACCTCAGAAAAAGAGGTATGTGTATGCCTAGTGTTTGTTTTCTTTGTATGCAGAATGAGGAGACCGTCAACCACCTGCTCTTTCATTGTCCCTTCTCTGCTGCTGTCTAGGGAAGATGTCTAGATCACTTCAATATCAGTTGGAGTTTCCCAGAATTAGTTCAAGAGGTTTTTGATTCTTGGCAGCACCCATCAATTAATAAGTATATTATTTTGTTGTGGAAATTGTCTTTACCCCATATGTATTGGGGTATATGGAAAGAGAGAAACGAAAGAGTGTTTAGAGAGAAGGTGTCTAAGGCTCAAATTGTGTTTGAGAAAATAAAAAGAAACATATTGGAAAATATTAATATCATAGGTGGTATTGCTAATCTTCAAGACAAGGATGATCAAATAATCTTCAAGAAGTGTAGATTAAAAGGACGTGATCACTTTCAGACTAATCCTAGAGAGGGTGTGAAATGGGAATTTCCTCCTAATGGTTGGATGAAAATCAGCTCTGATGGAGCTTCAAAGGGTAATCCTGGTATTGCAGGATGTGGTGTGGTCCTAAGGGATGAATAGGGAAAATGCAAAATTATTAAATGCATACCTATAGGCAATTAGACTAATCATTTTTTTGAGACTATGGTAGCTTATCATTTGATGGTCCTAGCAAAGGAAGCCAACTACACTAGATTCTAGTGTGAAGGAGACTCATTGAATATAATAAACTATTTGAACAAGGAGTTCCCACCATCTTGGTCAATAAACAATGCTATTAAAGTAGCGAAGAAAATAAGTGATACATTTGAAATGTGTGTTTTCACACACGTGTATAGGGAAGCAAATTCATGTGCTAACTGGGCCACCAACCTGGCCTGTCAAATGGAGGAAATCATTACTATTAATGGTGAGAGAGAACTTGCATGTGAAGAGAAATCCTTACTCGATCTGGACCATATCCAGAAGAGGCAACGTGGCACCATCAACCATAATTTCTAAATGCTTCTTCTACTTATTTTGATGCAGGTTTACAACTACAGTGATGAGCGTTTATTTATGTGTCTTTTCATAAATGCTTGGCACATATTCAAGGCTATTTTTCAGGGTAGCTATAGAAACCAGAGAAGAAGAATCAGAGTCGAGAGAAGGAAATTCAATGATTACGAAGGAAAAATAGGAGGGAACAAAAAAAGGTTCGAACCTACCTCTTGTTTGGAATGGAGGAAGAACAGAGAGGTTTGGGAAATTCTTCATGAAGGGGGTCTAAGTGTGTTTATGGAGAGGCTTAGTGGGAAAGATCCAATGGTCATTAAGCACTTTATCAAGAATTGGAAGAATGGCAAAGTTTTGGTGGGGACCTAGATGATGATTGTGGATGAGGAGATTATTGTTGAGGCCACGGGGATGATGACAGAGGGCATGAAATTCTATAGAGATCGTAGCATCTTTGATAAGGCAGCAGACAAACTTCCTATCATGGAAGCTGAGAAGAAGAAAATGATGAAGGTTGACAACTCCTATCATTCCCCAAAACGTATATGCGGGCCATGGAGGCTCATTTTGTTTGCTACAATTACCTATAAAATGTTGGATGGCAGGTTTACGAGATCTTACGGGCACCACTTTGTATTGCTCAACCATTTTCCCCATGAGGAAAAGGTAAGCCTACCATATTATCTTGCATGTTCCATGGACCATACTATTAAAGAGATATAGAAAGATCCCAAGGGCGACCATGCTCTTCATCAAGGCCTTATGGCTCTTGTGTATAAAGTGTTGAAAGGGAAATGCATTGAAAAACCTATTAAAGGTAAAAATGTAAGGGATGAGGACACGGAGAGTGAGGTTATTGGTTTTAACTTTGACTCAAAGACTGAAGGCAAGTCGGGGGAGCTAAGTAAAAATGGGAGGAACAAGGGAAAGAGGAAGAGGATAGTGGTGGATACAAATATTTTGGAGTCTGAGGCCGAGTCCTTCAAAGGTAAATTCATCAAAAACAAGAAAGGGAAAGGCACCAAAAAGCAAACCCAGAGGAAGAAGAACATCAGCAAGGGAGGTAACAAAGATATTAATCAAATTTTGATTAATTCTGATGAGGAGGCAGAGGAGGATAAAAATGATAATGGGCAGGATAAGGAGGGGGATGATATTTCGGTTGTGGGCAACAATGAGGATTTGAATACTCAAGGTCTGCAAAAAGAGGATCAAGAGGACAAAAGGGGCAAATCTAGTGATTGTGTTGGAGAAAATGAGAGTATTAAGGGTTTCTATGATACCATTAGCACAATGGTGAAACACATAGGCAGCCTGAATAAGGATATGAATGTTGTCAAAAGAACCACTATAGGTGACAAACCCCTGTCTGAAAATGTCAAAGAATTGGCGGTGGTAATTAATAATGTTGAAGCCATTGAAAACATGGTGGGTAAAATTATTGCAATTGAAAAAAAGGTTAAGGAGATGGAAGAAAATAAGGACGTGAAAGGGATGGAAATTGCTATGAGCAATCTTGGCAGCGGAGTTGATAGAACTTCCAAATCCTCAAAGCCTCAGTGGACAACATGAACATTTTGATTAACAGGTTTCATAACATCAAAGATAAAGAGGGCGACAAGGATCAGCTGGACAAAAAAGGTCACAAGAAGAGGACTAGAGCCAATACCACGAATAAGGGCAACATCAAAGGCCGAGAGCTAGATGATTTAAAGACCTCTGTAAACAACATGAAGTAGATGGTGGTCCATGCTGAAGATATCATGAAAAATATGTAGTTGTCTTAGTCTCGGTCTTGGTCTATGTCTTTGTGTTATCTTTTTACTTTCCTTTCACTGTCTTTTTGTGGTTCTTCATGTTATGTGTGTTGAGATCCCTTTTTGTTTGGATGGGATCAGTTTTTGTTATTGAAGTGATCAGGCATGGTTCTTTCTAGCTCTTTTTCTCTCCTGATATTTAAAAGGTTCGGGTTCCTTTCAGAAACCTGTTTTTACTTAATCAAAAAACACAACACCTTAGGAAAAGATTACTTAAGTAACTAAATGGTTAATTACCTAAATAAATGTGACATACACATACATACATACACCTTAGGATATTTGAACACATACTAGAACAACTGAAGACTATATTAAACCATGAATGATCCTTTAATACATCTTAAAACATATTTTGACCTAATTTAGCATCCTCACACGTCTAACATATAAGACCTCATATGACACAATAACACCCCTTAAGATCTATTCTGACTATAATGACCTCTTATTATTGTAATGAAGCATAATAATACCTTAATAGATGATACCTTATGACTCATAATGACCCCTTAAGACCCAATTTGACCCCATAGGACCCAATAGTGTCCTAAGGGGTAATGTGTGGTCCTAAGGTGTCACACATGTGCATGACCCCTTAGGAGCACATATCGCCCCTTGTAACATCCAAGTTTATATAACATACCCCCTGTGACCCAATAGCATGCATAACGTACACACTAGGATGCTATAAGGGATCATCTATGGTCCTAAGTGGTCACGCATGTGCTTTGACACATGTGTGGCCCCTTAGCACCATATATGACCCATATAGCATCATAGTGTGTATAATGTACCCCTTAGGACCCCTTTTGTTCCTGCACAATCCAATAGTGTTTTAAGGGGTCATATGTGGTCCTAAGGGGTCACACATGTGTTCTAACACATGTCTGACCCTTTAGGAGCACATATGACCCATTGTAGCTATTGAAAACCAATAAAACTGAGAGGGGGGGGTAAATTAGTGTTATACCGACATAATAGATTTTAACTTTAACAAAAAATTCATACACCAACCGGTATACCAGTATAAATAGAATTGAAAGAAGTAATGCAACCAATAAGCCAAACACATAATTGAGAACCATAACACACATATTTATACATGGAAAACTTAATGAGGAAAAACCACAGTGGGATTTGTGACCCACAATATCAATTCACTAGCCATATGAAGAGATATTACAATATATGATGGGCCTGCACTTCTAGGAAGGCTTACAACCTAGAGCACATTGCTCAATCACAATAGGAGCCTCACTGATTACATAATATACCAGACAACAATCTAGAGAATAGTGAAATGTTAGGATAGTATCTTTTATGCTATAATATAGTTCCAGTTTAAGCTTTGTCTGTTCCAGTTAAAACCTTAAACCTTTGTACCGGAATAACCCTTACAATGAATTCCTCACATACATAGTATCTTTGATATATATTTTTCATTACATTACATCCATATATCCATCCTATAATATCAAAATGATCTAATCAATCTTCCCTATATATCCTATACAAATTTATGCCTTATGTCAGCTTACAAGGATATATACAATATCAGATTGCATGTCAGCCATATAACATAAATGAATAAACATATAAACAAGTTGTCGATGCCGAATACAAGATGTGTTGGCCTTGAATACCAATGACTTTTACTATACCATGTCGACCTGCATTGCCGATAACCAAAGAAATCTTGAGGAAGATCTTGACATCGGTAGAGATGGAAAATCTGATGAAGCAACTAGGAGTAGCTCTCTCAGACTATGATGCAGAAAAATTGAAAAATATCAAACTTGAAGATGATCTAAAGGCAGCCCAGGATATTATTCAGGCACTTCGAGATAATCTTACTATTTCAAGAAACAAGAGGAGAGAACTTTGTGAAAAGATACAAAATGAGAATGAGACGTAGGATATTACTATGAGATTTTGTAAAGAAATCAAAGACAGAAAGAAGAATCAGAAGCCTAACAGCTTGAGGAAGATCTTGACACCGGTAGAGATGAAAAATCTGATGAAGCAACTAGAAGCATCTCTCTCAGACTATGATGCAGAAAAATTGAAAAATATCAAACTTGAAGATGATCTAAAGGCAGCCCAGGATATTATTTAGGCACTTCAAGAGAATCTTACTATTTCAAGAAACAAGAGGAGAGAACTTTGTGAAAAGATGCAAAATGACAATGAGATGCAGGATATGACTATGAGATTTTGTAAAGAAATTGAAGATAGAAAGAAGAATGAAGAAGAATTGACCAGAAGACTAAGTGATGGTGCAAATGAAAATACAAGACTTAGCTATGAAAATGATTTGTTGAAGACAGATCTGATGCACACTCAAAATGACTCTAATGAACTGATGAGACAAAAAGAAGTCTTATAAAGAGAACTTGATACTGCAAATCAACATAAAGAGAAATTCAAGAAAAGCTCAGAGGAACTTGGTAACTTGTTGAAGAATCAAAAACCTAAAGGTGACACTTCTAGAATTGGCTTTGAAGTTAGTGAAAGCTCCAGTACTGTAAACACACAAGATCATAGAAAACTAGTAAGACAACCTAATGCTTATAAATTCAATGGAAAATGATTTAACTGTAATAAGTATGGTCATAGAGAAAATGAATGTAGATCTAGAAATTATCAGAATACCAACACACCCACTGTTCAATGTTATAAAAGCAACAAAGTTGGTCACAACTCTGAAAATTGTAGAATGAATGTGAGATGTTCTGTTTGTGGAAGATTTGGACACCTATCTAATCAATGTAGAACACAAACTGGCATAGGTTATGGGAAAGCTATTTAGAAAAATAATGTGACTTGTTATGCATGTAACAAGATTGGGCATATTGCAAAATTCTATAGAAGTAAAGGATCACCAATAGACAACAAAGGTCCTCGTTTGAAAGGAAAATAAAAAGTTGAAGAGGTTAAGCAAGAATTCTCAAAACAATGGATTAGAAAGTCAGACCTAAATATTGTTGGGAATACTCCTCCACGAGTAGAACCAATCAACACTCCACTGGCAGGATAGAGTAGTGCTTCACTGACAGGACAGAGTAATACTCCACCAGCAAGAAGCTCTTCATCAAATTGAAGAAAATTTTCTTGAGGGTTTGGCAATCAATGAGACATATGCTATAATTCTCTCGGTTAATGGTGAGAAGTTGGAAATTACTTCTATATCCGTAGACAATGTTAAGTGACTACTTAACCGGCAAACATTAAATGTGGTAGTTGGCAGTTCGACATTATAAATTTGTGGTTTTGGCTCCATTTCACTTCACTGAGCATTCAAACATTCAAAGAGCATGAAATTTGCAGAGCGAAGGCATTTCGAGCAAAGAGGCAAAGCACTTCGGCAATCAATCCATCCAAAGGCAGAAAAAGGTATTTATCATCATGGCATCCTCTTCTACACCTGAATTCATAGCAAACCCTATAGTAGTCGAGGTTATAAACTGCCCTAGGCCCATATTTCAGCTAGTTCTCGAGGTAGCTAAGAAAGATGACAATGTAGGTGCTTTTTCCCAAATTCCAAAAGGAGTTGTTTTTCGCAAAAGATCCCAGAATATACATCCATTGCAACATAGAGGAATTAGGAGATGAAGAAATTAAAAACATGTATAAGACTGTTATATGTGATGATTCCAGAAATGTAAAACCTAAACATAAAATTGTTGAAACCCTAGGATTCACTGGAATCCTTTGCATTCCGAAATTTCCCAAGGAAGTGATTAGGATAGTTTTAAGAAAGGTACATGGTTCATTCTTTTGGCTTTATTCGGTTCACAAAATTATAAAGGAAGTTGTGAAAGTAGTAACAAGGTTACCTACCACCGGTAATAGACCAGACAAGACTAAGAAGGTCTCCAATGACCTGGTAACGAACTTAACTGGTGCAACATCAAATAGAAGGTCTCTAAGGGTTAATGATGTGACTGATATAAATGTGAGATTTGTCAGCATGATTTTAGGGTACAAAGAAACTCATGCAAACAGACTTAACTCAGTTTCCAATTTATGCATTAAGAGTGCTTATGACATGGTTAAAGACAATGTAAAAATTGATATATGTGAATGGTTAAAAGATAAGTTGATTGATAACTTAGGCAAAATCAAGAAGGATAAGAAAGGAACCTTCAGATTCAGTAATCTACTTGTATGATTGATGCTACACATAACTAAATAGGTTCCTGATATAGGCAATAAGAACCTTGGATTTGATATACCAGTAGGAAAATAGTTAACAGACCTATTCAACAATATGGGTGAAAACAAAGAAAAGAATATTCATGACTATTTTCAAGCACTAAAGGTTAGGATGAAGAAAAGGATCAGACTTTCACAGGAAAATGATAACAAATACAAGGATGAAATATGTTTTGTAATTAAAAAGGATGAGATCTGGATGGAAGCAGTCATCCCTAGAACAATTTGGGTAACAGAGATGGGTTATGAAACCAATGATCATATAATTGAAACTTATACTAAAGCACTTCTGGAAGCACCAAATTAACCAAAGGAAGAAGTATTTGGTAGTACTGAGACCATAGAAAAATAAATTCAATCTAAGAAGAGAGTGAAAAAGGTTGAAGCAATTGTGAGAAGAGGTTCTAGACAGGCTAAGGCTATTAAAGAAGATGTACTGAAACAAACTGGTATCACTGAGGATGAATTAGGAACTCTACAGCCAGAGACTCACCTATCACAGGTAGCTACTTCTTCAGAGAGTGACATGCCTACAACTTTCAAAAGAGTTGTAAGGAAAAGGGATCCTTCACCGGCATCCACACCCTCACCTAGAAGGACTAGACAAAAACAATAGGTAGTGAGGTCTCTGATTAGAAAGACAACACCAAAGAAAAAGTTGACACCAAAGAAGAAGAAGACTAGACAAAATATTGCCCCTCTTGACAAATTGCTAAACGAAATCACAGAGGAAGGGAAACGCAAGAACATAGGAAAGGTCTATGATACACTGTCAGTAGATGAAAAAGAACAAGTTGAAAACAGTGTCATTTTACACCTAGATATCTATAAGAAGTTCTAATGGAAGTTGTAGATGAACTACCAGATGAATTGTTCAAAAGACTGGAAGCAAGAAGACAAGCTGTTGTAGATCTTGATAAGAAAATCAAAATTGAAAAGTTACTTGTTGTTTACCCAGTAAACTCACCTAAGGAGATAGATGACTTAATTTCAGAAGCCAACCAGTTAG
The DNA here is from genome assembly GCF_030272615.1 of Cryptomeria japonica. Classification (NCBI taxonomy): domain Eukaryota; kingdom Viridiplantae; phylum Streptophyta; class Pinopsida; order Cupressales; family Cupressaceae; genus Cryptomeria; species Cryptomeria japonica. The sequence continues at coordinate 312,960,549 of NC_081405.1, read as the reverse complement.
TATTCTCTACTGCACACTGGCATATTGCATTAATGGTTGGAAGAGCGAATGAAGTAACAACGGAAACAGAAAATGCATGTGACATATTCCTTATTGAGAAAGAAAAACAGGAAGAGTACAGGAACCCCAAACCAATAAAGGTATACCAGAAGGAGAAGGACAAAGGAAAAGGAAAGGTTGGTGGACCTCCGAGCATCAAAGTAAAAGACAACTTACTCCCATGGCCTCAAATTACATCACCGGTAACAACTACTGAAGATCAACCGACATATGAGAGTATGGACATAAAGGATACTAATCATAATCCTGAGGTACTATACATAGTTGATGTTGATACACAAAAGGTTAACATTATGATAGACAAAGATACAACCGGCAAGACAGATATGGCTAGTGAGCCACCGGCAACTAAAAGCATTGACAATACTGAAAGAAAAGTTGAAGTTGATAACATAGAGCAACAGGTAGAGACTCAGACTGAGACTGAAATAGAGCAACAAACAGAGACAAGTAGAGCAATAGGCTCCGGAATAGGGACAGATTCACATGGAAACAATGCCACCGGCAACAGGAGAATATCAAAAACCATTGCTTAAGGAAATGAAACACAGACTGACCTACCAGAGGTCACTACAAGCTTGGTTACTTCCTCCATCGGCAGAATTCAGAATGTTGGTTCCTCCTCAGCAGGCTACAAATCAACAAATGTAACTGAAGTACTTTTGGATTCCATCAAAAAGATAACAGATTGTAGTTCATAGGCTTATAAAGCTATAGATGATACAATCCCAATTTTGAAGATGATAGCTCCTAACTGTAACATAGACAATAAGGATTCTTTAAGCCAACTTAACACTTTTTGTAAATACATCACTGAGAACATAGTGACTGTTGAGCAAATAAAGGAAGAGGCATTGAAGGACAAGTTAGAAATTGAAAAGCAATAATTCTTTGAAGATCAGATAAAGAAGTGTACTAGGGAATTTGACACACTTCTACCGAAACTATGTAACTTATTGAAGGAATTTAAAACTCTGTACAAAGATACTTGCAAGACAAACTTTTTGATAGTAGACATAGATAAGAAAATGAGCAAAAGGTAACTAGTTTTGAGGTAGAGTTACTTAAGTTAGAAAGAGAAAAGGAGAGAATAGTAAATAAGGAAAAGAAATTGAGACTAAGACTGAGTCCAAGATTGGACTATCTAGCATCATTAGAGAAGGAAATATCTAAGGCACTGGTATAGGGACAGAGAACACCGACAGAGCATATGTAGCACCTCACCGGTACAGTTCAAAGAATAGAGATAGCAATAAAGGACAGCAAGAAGTTTATGGAAAGTATAAACTTGATTTTGGTAGATCCTTTTCAAATTGTAACCACCTAGTTACAAGGTTGAGATTACAACTCTATTAACACCTTGACAACCTTTGTCATTGATGCCAAAGGGGGAGTAGTAGTATGAGAAAATAACCGACAGAAGACTTATCTACTCAGGGGGAGCTCTTATATTTTTGGTAACACATTTTTGGATTACAAGTTTTGGATACACTTTTGAATTTTCTCATGAGTGTTGCCATCAATGCCAAAGGGGGAGATTGTTGGCATATGCACACTCCAATGAGACATTGTAGGTGATTGAAGGTTTTGTCATTGATGGCAACCTTACAATCCTATGGCACTGACAAGGCATTACACCGGCAAGATAGTTCACCGGCACTAGCAAGATCAGACTCTACACCGGCACTCAGACCACCAGCACCAGCAGAGAAAGGAAGCTTACCGGCACAGAGGCTGATGGGATTTTTGTTATATTATATTTTGTTTATTACTGTAAAATCTTTGTAAGCCGACTTGGCATCATTGTAAAATGACTCTTATATAAGAGAGATCATTGTAGAACATTTGTAACGAAGGAAGAAGATTGTATTTTAGGTGAATTAAGGCATACCTATTATGCGAATTATAGGTTCAAGGTTTATGTAAGAAGCAGAGCAGAAACCGGTACTGGATCTGGCATTATAGATGCTATTTTGAAGCAGTACAAGATAATAGATTCATATAATCCATTTTTTAATTCAATAAGTGAATATTGTGGGTCACAAATCCCACCGAGGTTTTTCCCACACCGGGATTCCTTATTAAATCCTTGTGTCATGGTGTGTTTTTCATGTGGATGCTCTTAATTCTATTTATTGCATTATTTCTTGCATACTGGTACACTATTATAATATGTTCTACATGTTTTAAGTTAAGAAATTCAATTCACCGGTTAGATACTGATTCATCCCCCCTCTCTGTATCTATGGGAATCCTAACAGAATAAATATATAAACAAGATGTCGATGCCGAATATAAGATGTGTTGGCCTTGAATACCGATGACTTTTACTATACCATGTCGGCCTACATTGCCGATAACCAAATAAATCTTCTATCATGTCAGTGCCAGTGTCGGTGTCTGTGAAGTGCCTGCCAATACACCATATGAAGCTAGAACCCAAAATCATGTTGCCATCAATGATAACATAGTGAAACCAACCAATAGAGTGTCAATTTCCAACAATCTCCCCCTTTGGCATTTATGGCAACACTCATGTGAAAAATGGTCATGGTTTAAACTGTTTGTTTCATCATGCCCTGCTCCCCTTGAGTTGAATATGCAAAGTACTCCAATACTCCAAAATCTCTATAACTCCCCCTAATGTATGCAACTCTTCATTATTTTTCACATGTATACTACTGCCCCTTTGACATCAATGCCCTCAAAAAAATTTGTAAAAAGAATGTGAAAGAATAAGTACTGTACACTGAATACCTCCAAAAATGTCTTACCAGAGCTTGACCAATTTCAAAATTTCCAGGTAAGCTTTCTCAAGTAACTCCATATAAGTATCCCAACTAGTTTTGAATGTGCCAAAGATGGATACAAATCCACTCAGTAAATATGCAAGAGATTCCTTCTCATTAACTTCTTCTGGTGTGGGCTTTCCCAGCATATCCATGCATTCCTTCTTGTGTACACTGAGTGAATCGAATCTTGGACTCACCAAACCTCTAATACTTCTAGCTCTCCAAATGATTTTATCTCTTTCCTTTTCAAGAGAATAAATTTGGTTCTCCAAAGTCAAAATTTGTCCATCAAAAGAGTTAGAAATACTAGTAATTTTCTCTTGTATCTCCTTTATCTTTTTATCTACATTTGTTGTAAGTATTTTAGTATTGCAACATACCCTATATATATTAGTACATTGTTTCAAAGAATTTTCTATCAAAATTTTCTTCTCCTCAATCTTTTTCTTCTCTCTATCAATGATCTAATCAAAAGCATCTCTCTTAGCCAAAGTGAAATTTTCAAGTGCTTTCCGGTTAGAGATCTATTGTAAGGATTGAAAGTCTTTTTATATGTGTTCAATTATTGCCTTAAGCTTGCCGGAAGCACTTTCTTCATTTTCAATCTTACAAACTGGGACCAATTTGTGCAAAAAATTTATGGATTGATCTATAATCCCTTTGTCTATGGTTCCCTCCTTCATTAGTTTCTAAGTAGGCATCATCATTAGTTTTGTGGGACTCATCTCTATGATGGTTTTCTTTTCAACTAGAGAAGTGTCAATTATCAATAATGATGTTCTAGCAATTGGTTCCCTGCCAGATTCCCCTATTTTCTCAAATGATTTATCCTCTAATACCTCCTCACTTGCACTGGTGGCTCTACCACTTGGTGCACTCTGTGAAACTACCAGTTCCTCTCTAGGAACAATATCCTCAACTTGTACATTAGTATCCAGAGGACAATTGTCCTCAATGTTAGTATCTTGTAGAATATTCTCAGCATTAACTGATGTCTATGTATTTGTCTGTACATTTACCGGTGGCTCAATTTCCACTATCTTGATATTCTTCAAAAATGAGGGTGGAGTACCCATGATCCATTTTCCTTTCCCTCCAACCGATGTATCTACAATCTCAGTTTTGGTCTCTGATGAAGTAAAGAATCCTCTATGTTCTCCCAAAAATTTGATCCAAGCCTTCTATGTTTCTTTTATTACCTCATTCATCCTTCCTAACATCAGGCTAGTTATTCTATGTTTTCTATTGAATACCTTCCTATCTACAACCTTAATTGTCTTATCCATTTCATCTGGAGTTATGCTAAAACAAATAGCTAAAATTTCTTGCATCTTAATGGGTTTGTCTTCTTGTATTGCAAATAACCTTCTACCATCCAACATGTTATATAACTCTACTGGAATTTTATTTTCTATCTCTATTAATGCTTTCTTATAGATATCCAAATATAATAGAATTTTTTCCTCTACCTCTCTTTGTTTATCAACTTCTAATGTATCATAATAAGACTTAACATTTTTTAGTATCCCATCCTTAGTAATTTTATCAACAATTTCAGCACAAGTCATAGGTTGTATAATAGTAACATTACCAGTCTCTAGTGCCAAATCAATGTCACTCTTCTTCCTCCTTCTGGAAATACTAGATGCAGTTGTTGATGTGGTCTTAGGAGCCTTCTTTTGTGCTGGTAACTTGATGGTGACCTTCCTAACCGGTTGTTTCTTTTCTTCCACTTTAGGTTCCTTTGGTTTCTTACTCACAACCCTTTTGAAAGATAGTGGTGTGTCATCCTCAGACTCAGAATCTATAGTTACAGGTTCAATGTGAACTACCAGATCCTTCCTCTTTATTCCTTTCTCCAAGACAACATCAATGAGTGCCTTAATGTCCTTTGAAACCTCTTGTACAAACTTACTTGCCTTTCCTTCTTTTTTTTTCCTTTTCTTTCGATTGAACTCAGTTTCAACCTCAAGAGTCTTCTCTTGAGCAGTTCCATAGGGCTTCTCTATCTCATCTATTTCTGCATCTCGTAGAATTTTGTATATGTGCATCAATAGTTAATGCATCTACCTCATAGCCCATTTATGCTATCCAAATCTTCTGGGGCTTGACTTCCTTGATGAGGGTCTCATCTTTCTTAACCATGAAGCATATATCGGTAGAGTATTTCTCTACTATATGCTTAAGTACTCTTATTCTAGACCTCATCAATTTTTGAAAAGCTTTAAAGTAACCCCATACCTTATCATCTCTCAGACTTCCCAATGTAGCAATTGATTGCTTTAGCTGTCTTCCTACCGAGATGTCAAAAGCCCATTGCTTCCTACTGGAACCAGGAGTATCATTCAAGAAGTATAACATTAAGAAGACTAACAAATTTCCATACCGGAAGGTGCCCTTCTTCTCACCTTTAATTTTCCCTAAGTTGATCAACAATTCTTCAAGCATCCAACCACAAAGATCTAACTTGATATCATCCCTCGTCATCTTATATTTAACCAAAATACATGAACTAGAAACTGAATTTAGTCGATTAGACTAAGTTACCTTGTAGCCTATAACCATGTTGCCAAACTTGATGTTGGTGTCGGTGATAGTGCTCGCCTTCATTGATATTTTGTTTGATGTGGCTCCGATGATCTTCCTCATGAAGTTGTTAGATACTTTCTTATTTGGATGTTGCCCTTTTGATGACAAGCCAATAATTGCCCAGATGGCTTCCTTAGTAATTTTATAGGGTCTATCCAGCCATATGAATTCCCCATGTACTCTTCTTAGTACATATCTGACTATTTCATCCTCTAACTCTGAAATATCTAGAATATCTATGAACCCTAGATCTTCGATGTGTTGATATGTCAGTTTGATCTTACTAGATTCTCCCATGATTTCATTCATATACATCCCTTTGATCTATGAAGTGACTAAGTCCTTTATATGATAATGAATGTAATCCCCAACATCCTCTACATATACTAATCCCTCCAAGAAGCAAGAAAATGCTCCAACCAAATCTTCCATGGTAGCCACATGTCGATACCGCTAGAAAATTGGCCTAGGGCAGTCCTTAACCTCCACTATAGTTGGATTTGCAATGAAAATAGGAACAAAAGATGATCCCACTTCCATGAATCAAGAAAAATACCCTTAGATCACTGCCGGTGAAAAATTTCAAGAAATCCTCCCAGATGCTGGTGTGACTAATCAAGAAGAAATATGAATGCTTTTGAATTGCCGCTGATTGCACTAAGTCACTCTAAATCACTCTGAAATCACTCTGAATGCTGGGTAAATAATAATGAAGTGTATTCGACCTTTTATCCATCGAGAGAAAACCCTAATCTTCCATTGACATTAATGACTTCTGGTGAAAGATATCAGATCTTGCTCTAAACATATCAATGTTGGATAATCCTTTCCAATATCTGGAACATCTTCTAGAATATCCTCTAGGGGCATATGCATCATCTTCCATGAAATTTTTCCTACCCCTAAGGCATCTACCTTAGTTACCAGATGAGCTCATTGTTGATGCAGGAGCAGCCTCTTCTGTCGGATAGGTAACCGAGACATTCCCATCTGATGATTTCTCTTTAGTCTTCCTCACCCATCTCTAAGTATGATCTTGTTGGATTTCATTAACCTTCTCCTTTCCTTTTTCATTTGATCCTCCATTGTCAATTGGTGGATTTCTAGTTTTGTATAACTTAGCAATATGTCCAATTTCATTGTATGCATAATATGTAACATTGTTCTTCTTAATTCCCTTGCTAAAACCAGTGAAATTGCTTGACCTATACTGATTAGCCATATGTCCAAATTTTCCACAAGCATAGCATTTTACATTCATTCTGCAATCTTCTATCTTATGACCAATTTTATTGCATTTAGAACATTTATCGAGAGTAGAATCAGGGTTCTGATTTGCTTTGTTTCTACATTGCCTAGCCATGTGACCAAATCTATTACAAACAAAACATCTACCTTTGAATTTATAACCATTGAATTGCCTTACTGGTGCCTTATGGTTTTGATCTTCATTAGTAGTACCAAAACTTTGTCCTTGCTCAAATCCAAGTCCATTGGAATCTCCAATCTACCTCTGTCTCTTCAGTAACTCATCAAGTTGAGCTGAGCTGATCATTTAATTTTTTCGTTGTACTCACTTGCAATAGTTAAATCATCTCTTAGTATTATCATTTGTCTCTCAAGCTCTTGATTATTGTTTTGGGATTGTGCCAAATCAATTCTCAACATATCATTTTCATGAACCAACCTACCACATTCTTCAAATTTGTTCTTCGGGGATACAAAAAGATTTTATTCCTTTTTCTTTCTGTCCTCAATCTCTTTAGACATCCTCATTGTTATATCTTGCATTTCATTCTTTATAACCATGTTCTCCTAACTCAATTTTTGACATTATTCCTTAAGTTCATTTTTCTCTTCATCATCCTAATTTTGCAAAAGTTCCTTCCTCCTAGCTTGAATAGATGATAGCTTCTCTTGTACAACAAGAATAAATTCTTTAGCAAAATTTAACTCATCTTGTAGCTTTAAGTTCTTCAATATTTCAACATCATAATCTTCAAGTGTCATCTCAAGCTGCTTCTGTAAAGCCATATTCAATAATTTTGGTTTCAGGATCTTCCTCAAGTTGTTAAACTTCCTTCGAGGTATAAGGCTCTGATACCAATTGTTGGAAACCAATAACACTGAGAGGGGGGGTGAATCAATGTTATACTAGAATAACAGATTTTAACCTTAACAAAACATTTATACACCAACTAGTATACCAATATAAATAGAATTGAAAGAAGTAATACAACCAATAAGCCAAACACATAAATGAGAACCATAACACATAGATTTATATGTGGAAAACCTCAATGAGGAAAAACCATGGTGGGATTTGTGACCCACAATATCAATTCACTAGCCATATGAAGAAATATTACAATATATGATGGACCTGCACTTGCAGGAAGGCTTACAACCTAGAGCACACTGCTCAATCACAATAGGAGCCTCACTGACTACATAACATACTAGACAACAATCTGGAGAATAGTGAATTGCTAAGATAGCATCTTTTATGGCATAATACTCATAGTTCTGATACTAAATATGATTAGTATAGATCCAATAGGCAACAAGATGAGAGGGGGGTGAATCATACAAACTTAATCATCCATAAAAACATCAGATTCAACCTCGATAACATATATATCAGTCATATAACTAGAACTGTCAAACATGCAAACTCAAAAGCATATGAACAATATAAACCTCATAACACCAGATTTAACATGGAAACCCAAATAGGGAAAAACTACTGTGGGATTTCAGACCCACTAAGAAATATACTCTTCTAGAGTATGCTAGGTTAAAAGAAAATCCTATTAAAGATTAGAAACACAGTGCTAGATGTGACCCGGTTAAGGGATTTCCCTCAGATCTGTTAGGATCTTCACTTTGTTAGAAGTGACCTTGTTAAAGGATTTCAAACACTCAATAAGAATGTCACCTTACTAGAGGATTTTACAAATAAGACTGTTAAGTCCACTCAGTTAAGAGATTTTCTGCTACTTCTCAAAATAACAGTAATAAAAATATGTCTGCAACTTCACATCTAAAAATGCTAAAGTAGATTCCTATTTGTTCAATACAATTTAGACATAGAACTAATCTTGTCTATCTGCTAGGCATCTATACTTTGTTATTCTAATAGGTCTTCAAGATTCTGTGCTCGGTAATCACTATGTAGCATCCCTGTGCATACACTTGCCCGCATACATTGTTTATCAACAGTTTCCTATTTATAAACAATCTTCTAACTACTTAATCTCCTTGATCACATTTCCCATGATCAATCATAGCCATTAGATCTTCAATCTTGTCCAAGTTCAATGTATCCTTCGATCTGAAAACATTTTACCCTGCCTTGGAACTTGCATTTTCACCTTGGAACTTGTGTTAGGGTATTGCAGTTCAATCTGAGCTATAGATCTTCCTGCCAATCTTTCTTTACCATAGATTCTTTAACAATCTTCATACATGGCTTACCAATCATTTAATCTACTCCAGCTCATTAGCTTCCTTCATTAAATATCACATGTAAACATTTAATGCATTCTGTTATAGTTCGGTTGTAACTCGATAAATACTAAACTTCACTTGGTAGACGTTCTGCCTTCATTAACTGATAGCGATAACCTTAGGGTTTACCGACTAGGTTCCTTAGGGTTTACCAACTAGGTTCTTTGCTCAGTAACATAGTATAGTATTAACCTTTCAAACAATAGCATATGTAGGATATCAAAACAATCTAATCATCATGATCTCATCATTGTCTAACTCGGTAATAGTTTCCCATTGAATAACTTATCCCCTTATTCATCATATTCTTTTTGTGTCTTTTATCAACATCTTTATACTCATCAAATCATACTTCTTAAGATATGGCAATATCATACTGAATTAGAAAATCAATTTCTTGACGTCAATGACAAAATAATAATATTAAGACAATAACCATCCTTAATCAGTTATATCCATAGTCATCAACAACCTTCTCAATATCCTTATTGAAATGCCAACAATCTCTCATTGTAATTGGAATGCCAACCTTCTTCTTGTCTATTATAATGCAATATTGCGAACAATCTCCTTCTTTGGCATTGATGGAAAAACCAATTGATTTGACTTTATTGATTTGGATTCAGATTGTTGTGAAATTCTGAAATGCTGAAATGCTCTCCCCCATACATTAGACTTCTCCTATTTTCTCAGTCTTCTTTCCAATATGTAGTCTACTCTTCTTATGTATTCTCCCCCTTTCATAGGTATTCTCCCCCTTTGACAACAATGCCAAAAAAGAACTAAAACATAATTTGTTTATGTAAGAAGTTATTTCCTGCTATTGTGTATCAACTGAGTCTCAATCAGAGCATTTGTCTTCAATTCTTGTTCCTTGTAATATTCTCTGTATTATTTCTAGTACACTTTTAGAAAACATCCTCAAGTGTATAACTCCAGCATCAACTCCCAAAAGATATTCAATAGAGTCATCGAATTGATGCTTTCACTGAACTCGGTCAGTGAATGGAAGATAGGGGTAGGACCCCTAACTAACTTCTAAGATATTCAAAAGTGTCCTTTGGTAGTGGCTTGGTGAAGATGTTTGCTATTTGCTCCTTTGTACTAACATATTCCAACACCACTTTCTTCTCTTTAACTTCTTCTCTAAGATAATGATATTTGATAGAGATGTGCTTTGTGTTAGAGTGCATAACAGGATTCTTTGAAATGTTAATGGTACTAGTGTTATCACAGAATATAGTTAGTAGCTCAGTAACTTGCTCATTTATGCCTTCCAATAGTTGTTTGATCCATGCTATATTGGTGCAATTCAGTGCTACAGTAACATATTCAGCTTCTATTGTTGACTGAGAAACACATCCTTGTTTCTTGCTAAGCCAACTCACTAGTCTTTCTCCTAAAAAGAAAGCTCCTACACTTGTGCTTTTCCTATCATCAATTTTGCCTACCCAATCAGCATCAGTATAAACTTTTAAATCAAACTCATTTCCTTTCTGATATACTAAATCATAATCTTCAGTGCCTTTTAAGTATCTAAAAATTCTTTTGATTGTCGTCATGTGTGTTTCCTTAGGATCTGCAGAAAATCTTGCAACAATACCTACTGCATGTGCTATATATGGCCTGTTGTGAACAACATATTGCAACTTCCAATCATAGATTGGTAAAGTGTCTCATCAAATGATGTAGATTCATCATTCTTTGATAGTTTACAGTTGGTAGTCATAGGAGTACTTACTGGTTTTGAATCCTCCATTCCAAATTTCTTCAAGATTTCCTTTATATACTTAGATTGGGTAATAAAAATCTCATCTTTCATTTGCAGTATCTGCAGACCTATAGAATATTTTATCTCACCGATTAATGACATCTCAAATTCTTTACTCATTTCATTTCCAAATTTCTTGCATAGAGAGTCATTTCCACTAAAGATAATATCATCAACAAATATGGCTGAGATTAGTATTCCATTTTCATCATTCTTCATGTACATATTGTTGTTTTCACTTGTTCTTATAAAACCAATTTTGATCAAATATGAGTGCAATCTCTCATACCATGCTCTAGGTGCTTGTTTTAGACCATATAAAGATTTGTTCAATTTACATACCTGATCATTATTTTCTCCTTCAACAAATCCTTTAGGTTGTTCAATGAAAACTTCTTCTTCTAAAATACCATTCAGAAATGCAGATTTGACATCCATTTGATATACCTTGAAATTATTGTAAGCAACATATGCCAATAATGTTCTTACTCCTTCAAGTCTTGCCACAAGTGCAAAAGTCTCACCATAATCAATTCCTTCTTCTTGGGCATAACCTTTGCAAACTAGTCTTGCTTTATTTCGAATGACCTCACCCTTTTCATTTAGCTTGTTTTTGAAGATCCACTTTGTACCGATTACATTTTTGTCCTTCGGTCTTGGGACCAGTGTCCATGTGTCATTCTTCTTGGTTTGATCAATCTCTTCTATCATAGCATTTATCCAATCTTTAATGTTAAATGCCTCTTTCACTATCCTCGGTTGAAATTCAGATATCAAACATGTGTTCTGTCTTAGTTTGTTCCTTGTCATCATTGGATCATCCTTATCTTCTATAATCTGACTTGGTGCATGATGTCTTCTGACATACTTGGCTAATACAAGCTCAGTAGGCTCTGTATGATCTTCTTCATCACTCGGTAACTAGATATTTTCTTCATTTTCTTCAATAGTTATCTTGGTAGGACTTCTCGGTTGCACATAGACAAATCCTTCATAATCTTCTGGTTCTTTGGAGTTTCCTTCATCATTTCTTTCTACAAATTCATCAATTTTCACATTTGCACTTTCTACTATTTTGTTAGATGATTTTATCAGACATTTAAATGCTTTGCTTCTAGAAGAATAACCTAGAAACATTCCTTCTTCACTTTTCTGATCAAGCTTACCATTTCTATCATCTTTTTGAACATAGCATCTATTCCCAAAGATTTTAAAATAACTTACATTAGGTTTCTTCAAAGTACCTTTCTTCAATTGAACTCGGTTCAAGGTGTAAACAGTTGTGCTTATTGCTTCTCTCCAAAATGTTTGTGGAACTTTCTTTTCAATCATCAAGGTTCTAGCACAATCCATAATAGATATGTTCCTTCGCTCAGCTATCCCATTCTGTTGTGGAGTTCTTGGTGCAAAGACTTGTCTTTTTATATCATGATCATTGCAAAATAAGTTGAACTCATCAGATGTAAACTCTCCTCCTCTATCTGATCTGAGACATTTCAGTTGTCTTCCTGTTTCATTTTCAACTCTAGCCTTGTACCATTTAAACATTTTAAAAGCTTCTAATTTTTATTTTAAAAACATTACTGACATCATCCTTGAGTAATCATGCACAAATAATATGAAATATTTATCACCATAATAACTCTGAACTTTCATAGGACCACAAAGATCAGTATGCATAAGATCTAAAATTCCCTTAGAAGTGTAAGAATTACTTGTAAAGATTGATCTTGTCATCTTACCCATCTGGCATCCTTGGCACATAGCATTCTCAAGTTTTTCAAGACTCGATAGACCTCTTACTCAGTGCTTCTTACTTATTTTGATCAGATTATCAAAATTAACATGACAAAACCTTTTATGCCATAACCAGGTATCATCTATCCTTGCATATAGACATTTATTATGAGTTGAGTCAAGATGAAATGTATTACCTCTTGTTTGTGTCCCGGTAGCAGCTAACTTTCCATGCTTGTCATGAACTTTGACAATTCCTTTTTCAAACTCTATTCGGTAACCTGTGTTGTTTAGCTGTGCTACACTCAAAAAATTGTATTTCAAACCTTCAACCCAATAAACATCATTGCATCTTGCATTATCAAGAAGTGCTATGGATTCTTTACCTCTTACCGGACATGGTGCATCATTACCAAATCTTACATAGCCTCCATCATAATCATATAATTTAATAAACATGCATTTATCACCTATCATGTGATGTGAGCAACCACTATCTATGATCCAAGAATCATTAGTATTTATATGAGATATTAAAGCTTTTTCTTCATACCTTTCTTCATCTAATCCATCTTTAATAGCCACATAAACAACTTCCTCTGTATTAGTTTCATCTGATTTATCATCATTAGATTCCTTATTAGCTATTAGGCATGTCTTTTTATCTCTTCTCCTAAAGTCTCGGTGTCCTCTGTAATGATTATCTTTCTGTCTACCATCTCGGTAATCTCTCTTTTCACTATATTCTTTGTCAGGATAGTTAGAAGCCATATGTCCTATCTTATCACAATTGAAACATTTTAAAGGTAGCTTTCCTTTATACTTACCTTTTCCTCTCAGTAGCCTTTTGGCTAATAGTGCTTCAAACTCTTCTTACTTTCTAATTTCCTCATATAGTTTGTGTACCTCCTCCATGTTTTTACGAAATCTTTCACTTGCTCCACTGTGATTCCCTTCAGAGTACTTATACTTTCTATCATTGTAATCATCAGTTTCATCAATATGAAAAGAACTGAATGCAGATTCAACTTTATTTACCAATGACCCACTATTATCAAAGTTACTTAACTCAAATTCATGTAGCTTACCAATAGTAGCATCTAAATAAACTGGCATATTGGGTACAGACCTCAATTCATTGATTGCAGAGACTCGGATTGCATAGGCAAGTAGAAGGGTTCTTAACAACTTACTTGTTACATCCTTTTCTTCAATAGTTCCTCCTGCTCCTTTGATTTGATTTACAATCTCCTTTAGTCTTGTACTATACTGGGTTATGTTCTCATCTTCATTCATCCTCATAGATTCAAGTTGTCCTCTTAAACTATCCACTTTTGCTCTTTGAACATGTTCATCTCCTCCATACATAGATATGAGCTTAGTCCACATTGCCTTTGCATTAGTACATCCTTCTAGATCATTAAACTCTGAGTCAGTCAATGCAGATGTTATTTCAATCATTGCTTGAATATGTTCTTGCTTCTCCTTTATCTCTTCCATTGTCAATGGATAGGTGCTCGGTGTGATGAAATCATTCTCCAGATAATAGACAACATATTCTCCAATTTCTAATAGATGCAGCTTCATCCCTTTCTGCCATGTAGGGAAACTTGACTTATTCAGCTTCGGTGCATCCCTCTTATACATCTTTTGGATCTTTAATTCAAGTTCCTTTAAACTTTTCTTTCGGAGTCCAAAGCTCTGATACCAATTGATAGTTCTGATACTAAATATGATTAGTACAGATCCAATAGCCAACAATATGAGAGGGGGGGGTGAATCATACAAACTTAATCATCCATAAAAACATCAGATTCAACCTCGGTAACATATATATCAATCATATAACCAAAATTGTCAAACATGCAAACTCAAAAGCATATGAACAATATAAACCTCATAACACCAGATTTAACGTGGAAACCCAAATAGGGAAAAACCACTGTGGGATTTCGGACCCACTAAGAAATATACTCTTCTAGAGTATGCTCGGTTAAAAGAAAATCCTATTAAAGATTACAAGCACATTGCTAGATGTGACCTAGTTAAGGGATTTCCCTCAGATCTGTTACGATCTTCACTTTGCTAGAAGTGACCTTGTTAAAGGATTTCAAACACTCAATAAGAATGTCACCTTGCTAGAGGATTTTACAAATAAGACTGTTAAGTCCACTCGGTTAAGAGATTTTTTGCTACTTCTAAAAATAACAGTAATAAAAATATGTCAGCAACTTCACATCTAAAAATGCTAAAGTAGATTCCTATTTGTTCAATACAATTTAGACATAGAACTAATCTTGTCTATCTGCTAGGCATCTATACTCTATTATTCTAATAGGTCTTCAAGCTTTTGTGCTCGGTAATCACTATGTAGCATCCCTATGCATACACTTGCTCGCATACATTGTTTATCAACAGTTTCCTATTTATAAACAATCTTCTAACCGCTTAATCTCCTTGATCACATTTCCCATGATCAATCATAGCCATCAGATCTTCAATCTTGTCCAGGTTCAATGTATCCTTCGATCTGAAAATGTTTTACCCCGCCTTGGAACTTGCATTTTCACCTTGGAACTTGTGTTAGGGTATTGCAGTTCAATCTGAGTTGTAGATATTCTTGTCAATCTTTCTTTACCATAGATTCTTTAACAATCTTCATACACGGCTTACCAATCATTTAATTCACTCCAGCTCATCAGCTTCCTTCATTAAATATCACATGTAAACATTTAATGCATTTTGTTATAGCTCGTTTGTAACTCGGTAAATACTAAACTTCACTCGGTAGACGTTCTACCTTCATTAACCGATAGCGATAACCTTAGGGTTTACTGACTAGGTTCCTTAGGGTTTACCGACTAGGTTCTTTGCTCAGTAACATAGTATAGTATTAACCTTTCAAACAATAGCATATGTAGGGTATCAAAACAATCTAATCATCATGATCTCATCATTGTCCGACTCGGTAATAGTTGCGCATTGAATAATTTATCCCCTTATTCATCATATTCTTTCTATGTCTTTTACCGACATCTTTATACTCATCAAATCATACTTCTTAAGATATGGCAACATCATACTGAATTAGAAAATCAATCTTTTGACATCAATGACAAAATAATAATATTAAGACAGTAATCATCCTTAATCAGTTATATCCATAATCATCAAAAACCTTCTCAATATCCTTATTGAAATGCCAATAATCTCTCATTGTAATTGGAATGCCAACCTTCTTCTTGTCTGTTATAATGCAATATTGCCAACAAATACAGTTTTGGTTTAAGCTTTGTTTGTTTTGGTTAAAACCCTAAACCTCTATATCGGAATAACCCTTGCAATGAATTCCTCACATACATAGTCTCTTTGATATATATTTTGCATTACATTACATCCATATATCCATCCTATCATATCAAAATGATCTAATCAATTTGCCCTATATACCCTATACAAATTTATGCCTTATATCGGCTTACAAGGATATATATAATATAAGATTGCATGTCGGCCATATAACATAAATGAATAAACATTAAAACAAGTTGTTGATGTTGGATCCAAGATGTGTCAGCCTTCAATACCGATGACTTTTACTATACCATGTCGGCCTGCATTTTTGGTAACCAAATAAATCTTCTATCATATTGGTGTCGGTGTTAGTGCCAGTGTAGAGTCTATGAAGTGCCTGTCGGTACACTATATGAAGACAGAATCCAAAACCATGTTGCCATCAATGAGAACATAGTAAAAACAACCAATAGAGTGTCAATTGCCAACAGTAGCATCATAATTTATACAACATACTTCTTATGATCCAATAACATGGACAAAATGCATAGTATGATGATATAAGGGGTCATATGTGATCCTAAGGGGTCATGCATGTGTTAGAGCACATGTGTGCCCACTTAGGACCACATATGACCCCTTATAGAATCCTAGTGTGTATAATTTACCCCTTAGAACCCAATAGTGTCCTAAGGGGTCACGTATGTGTTCTAACACATGCGTGACCCCTTAGGACCACATATGACCCCTTATAACATCCTAGTGTGTATAATGTCATATGTGGTGCTAAGAGGTCACATGCATTCTAACACATGTGTGACCCCTTAGGACCACCTATGACCCCTTATAGTATCCCAGTGTGTATAATGTACCCCTTAGGGCCCAATTTGACCCCATATGACCCAATAGTGTCCTAAGGGGTCATATGTGGTCCTGAGGAGTCACGCATGTGTTACAACACGTGTGACCCCTTAGGACCACATATGACCCCTTATAGCATCCTAGTGTGTATAATGTACCCCTTAAGAACTAATTTGACCCCATAGGAGCCAATAGTGTCCTAAGGGGTCATGTGTGGCCCTAAGGGGTCACACGCGTTCTAACACTTGTGACCCCTTAGGGCCACATATGACCCCTTATAGCATCCTAGTGTGTATAATGTACCCCTTAGGACCCAATAGTGTCCTAAGGGGTCATATGTGGTCCTAAGGGGTCACACATGTATTCTAACACATGCATGAGCCCTTAGGACCACATATGACCTCTTATAGCATCCTAGTATGTATAATGTACCCCTTAAGACCCAATTTGACCCCATAGGACCCAATAGTGTTGTAAGGGGTCACGCATGTGTTCTAACACATGTGTGACCCCTTGGGACGACATACGACCCCTCATATAATCCTAATGTGTATAATGTACCCCTTAGGACCCAATTTGTCCCTATAAGACCCAATAGTGTCCTAAGGGGTCATATTTGGTCCTAAGGGGTCATGCATGTGTTCTAACATGTGTGACCCCTTAGGACCACCCATGACCCCTTATAGCATCATAGTGTGTATAATGTACACCGCTTAAGACCCAATTTGACCCGATAGGACCCAATAGTATCCTAAGGGGTCATATGTGGTCCTAAGGGGTCACACATTCTTAAATATTTCTTTTTATGATTTTAAATATATTTTTATATCTTTTTTTTATGAACTTATGTTTAAAATATTGGAAATACATGTATATGTATTTAAATTTCTTTTGATATCTTTATATGTTCATATTAACTTAAAATGATGAAAATGTATGTTTATATGTAAATTTATTTTTCTATCTATTTATATATGTTTAAATATGTTTAAAATGATGAAAATGTATGTAAATTAGACATGTATATATTTTTTGAAAAATTGTACTTTATTTTGTTGTACAATTTTTAGATTAAAAATTTAAATTATGTTTAATTGTTGTTTATATTTTTAAGTACAATTTTTTTTTATATAAATTGTAATACATATGTACATACATGCACATGCAGATATATCTATATATTTCCTATTATCATCATGTCTAGTCAACCGAGTTCACATAACACTAGATCTGTCATCTGAGCCCATTGTACTTAATCTAGGAGGGAGTGGGCAAACATCACGTAGGTTTGCAAGAACTCCTGAGGATAGGCAATATATTTATGATCAGACAACACATGCATTAAAATGTACTCTAGATCAGTTGAAAAACACATTGGAAAACTTCCCTAACCGTATAAATAAGGAAAGGGGAGAGATCATTAAAAATGAGATACATTATATGATTGATGTAGATGACACTTATATTCCATATGATGAGATTAACACTACTTTATTCTATAGTTCCCTTTCACGTTGTGTTCGTGGTACCGTAAAATGGGAAACAATCAATGATAAGGTTTCTACCATTGATATGAAGACCATGTTCCCTCATTATCAGTCCATGGATAGGGTGAAGGGTTATATGCCTACTAAGTGCACAGATGTACTAGTGGAACCATTTATATATCCTATATGGTTGGCCACTGATCATATGTGGCCCCAAAAGGATGAGTTTCCCCTTTCTTTCTACAAATAATTGTTTGCAAAGTTCCATTTGGGGTACGATGTTGACTACATAGATTTTCCTGCACATGTTGGGTAGGGGAGAGGTAGATTTTCATATAAGTTTAAAAGACCTAATGCACTACAACATGCTAATAAGCGGGCAATGATTGTTCCAAAATGTTTGGAACTGGCACATACAGTGAATAGTGCACCAGATGACACTCGATGGTCTATTTTTTCTAGTAGTGCTACCATAGCCACACAGGTCGACGAGATGACATCAGATCATGTGGGTTGTTAGCATTTTTAACATTTTTAACAATCATGAACTTATAATTATCAAATTACAAAATTAAGGTGTAATTAATATACTTACGGTGTAATTAAATATATATTAATTTTGCAAATTAATTAAATACTTAAGTTGTAATTAAATACATTAATTTTACATGAATTGAATATACTTACTTGATGTAATTAAATACATTAATTTTACATTAAGAATGATGAATATAATTAAGGTACATAATTAAATATATTAAAATTACATTGAAATAGATACAAGATCATAAAAAATACATTAATCCATAGATGTTTAATAAAAATAAATCCATAGATGTAAATATTCCCAATGCAAATATTCCCTTAAGACCCCTTAAGACAACATATATAAATGAATCCATAGAGGTATTTATATAAATGAATACATACATGTAAAGATAATTTAAATAGGTGATTCACACATGCACTATTCAATCTAGGTGTAACTATGAACATGCACTATGACCACGTTGCAAAAATCCCCTTAAGACCCCTTAAAACACCTTAGGACCCCTTAAGACAACATAATTAAATGAATCCATAAATGTGTAAATATAAATTAATCCATACATATAAATACACTTAACAATTAAAATCCATACATAAATTTGAATCAATAAACATACATACAAATAAAAATTCAAATCCATACATACATAAAGATGATTTATAGGTGATTCACACATGCATAAATCCCCTTAAGATCCCTTCAGACCACATATAAATTAATCCAAACATGTAAATATAAATTTGAATCAATACACATACATACACATAAAAATTCAAATCTGTACATACATGTAAATAAAAATGAATCCATACATGTATACATACATAAAGATGATTTATAGGTAATTCACACATGCACTATGACCCCATTGCATAAATCCCCTTAAGACCCCTTAAATTCCCTTAAGACAACATATAAATGAATCCGCACATGAAAATATAAATGAATCTATACACATACATTCACATAAAGATTCAAATCCATACATACATACAAATTCAATGCCTCCACAAAATATATTCAAGTATAAAACAAAAATTCAATGCACAATTTTTTCTTTAACAATTTATGCATCCATAAAACACATGCACTATGATCTAGGTGTGTAGTACCCCTCCTCGTTTGAACTCATTAGACTCATATTTTATTATTGTTTACTTTCAGTGGATACATTACCATGATGTATTATTCAGACTTATATGACATTATCTCATGCTTTATCTGGATATGAGATGCATAATTTATTTGTAGTATTTCAATACTTGTGATTTATGGCATTCTATGGATTATTGTTGTGTATTGACACTTTATTTTATCTATGCAAAGTGGAATTATATGTTGCATGTCTGCAAGTGTATTGGATACAAGGGGAGGATTTTCCTTCACTCATTCCGATGAGATAGGGAACGTCGCGATTTTCCTTCATCGATGTGTATGTCATGTTTTCTATATTGTATACATGCATGTGTGGTTCGGTGATGCAGGATATTGTAGGTACAAGTACCGAGTAGGTACGGGGTATCGTCTCCACCTAGCTTCATGGGTATGAGCATGCCTTATATTTGTCCGATGGAAGTGGAGGAGGTAGTAGTTGACCCTATATTACCCAATTACACTCTTATGAGTGTCGTCAGTTGGTCGTCCTGTCAGTTTGTTCAACCTTCATATTATGTCATTTGATCTTTTTATGAGTATTTCCTTGGGGTTTACTCAATTTGTGTGTTTAGTGGATTTAATTAATTAATTAAATTTATGGAGTTATCTCATAGTTGGTATTTTTGAATTATGTATTTTATGCATAGAGATTATAAATTTAATTAATTAAAAGAAGTTATTAAATTAAGTTGCAAGCTGCATGATATTAGAAATATATTTTATTTAAATTTTAGTGAAAAATAAATTAGATCAATTTCATTTATTGTTTCCTAGAATTTTAAATAAATAAAAGAATAATAGAATAAATAAATAAATAAATGAATAAATTAGAATTAAAGTATTGCTTTAACTCCTTTTTTAGGAAATTAATTAATTTGCATGAGAAAAGAAAAGAAAAAAATGATTTTTGTTTGTTGCATGTTAATTTATTCCTTTGTTAGGAATTAGAAAAGAAAAATAAAATTGCTTTTAATTACTAAAATAAAATTGCTTTTAATTACTAAAATTAAATTGCTTTTAATTACTAAAATTAAATATTAGGGTTTTTGGGAAAAATATATGCAACTTAGAATTTTAGTTTAAAAGGGGAATATATCTTTTTATTTTTGGGGAAGTCACGGGAAAGAGGCAGAGATTTTGGTGAAGAAAAATTATTGGAAGCTTAGATTTTGGTGAAGAAAAATTATTGGAAGCTTGTTGAAGGATTGAATCTCTCCTACAAAGTTATTCTAGGAAAGCTATACCGGGTTGGGTGGCTTCTTCTGGTTGTTTTTTTTTAGAGAAAATATTTCTATTTCTTCCCTCTTTTTGAATGATATGTTTGTTAAAATATTTGTCAAATCCAAAATCCTTTCTGGTTATTTCATGTTCTTCGCTAAAATTCATTCCTAAAATTAATTTTAGTTTATGAAAAGAAGTTATTTCCTGAGTGTTTGTAGATTAAATTTTGTGAGGATTTTGGAAAGGTTATTCTGGCAAATTTTGCCAAGATGTTTTACTGTGCATAAAAGTTGCAAGTTTTGGTAGAAAATGGGATTTACGAGAGAAAATATTCCCTCTTGTTTGGTATTGGTTTCAATATTTGGCTATTGTTGTTCTGTCAATATTTGTATATCTCTGTGTAATTATTTAGTTACTATAGTTTTATTATATTATTTTGGAGAAAATATGTATTAATTAAATTCCCTAGAAATAAATTGTATAGGAAATAAATTGTATTGGATATAAATTTTATTGAAAATAAAATTTAAGGTTTTTAGGTTATTGAAATTTAATATTTTAGGTTATTAAAATTTAATGATTTTTTTAGGTTATTGAACCTTTTATTAAAAAAATATATAAAAAACAATGCATGTAGGGAAGGTCGATAGTTGCTACCAACAGTAGTATGGCTACCGTATGGTAGCAGTACTACCGGTGGTAGCATTTGCTACCATAAGGTAGTAGTGCTACGGATGGTAGCACATGCTACCATAAGGTAGCATGTACTACTGACAGTAGTACCTGCTACCATGCGGCAGAAAGGATTATTATAAATTCGCTTTTCCTGGTTATTTCTTGTGCAAACTGAAATACAGTACTTTCGGATTTCCGTGCCAGAGTTATAAAATTTGGTTTCTAATTAATTTATTATATATAATATATATATTAATATATAAGGTTGTTTTAATTTTTAGAAATTATATCATTTAAATATTATTTTAATACTGTGCAAAGTAATTCATGAGTTTATATATATATAATTAATTCAGAATTTAGCTATTTTCAGAAAAGCTTATAATTTAAGATTCTATATTTATGCTTGGAAATACATTAGGAGATTAATTTTTAATGTGGTTTTATTTAACTTTATTGGACAAATGACAACATTGATTTCCTTGTAGTAATTTAGTGTATTTTCTTATTTTTTGGAAAATCTTTAATTGCAAGTATTTTATGCTTTTGGCTGTTCAAAGAAAAGATTGCCTCTATTAGGATTTTGTGTAAATGGTATTTGCAGTCAAGCTTAAATTCATTGCAATTCTGGTTGAGTTGTTGTTATATCATATGTTGTTATACCCCTTGGTCAGGTGTTGTTGTATAACCTCGTTGATGTGAGCCATTGTGTGTTATGTTTCCAAATGGTCAATCCTAGGTTAGTGATTATGTATCCTTCCCTTGTGGTTTGTCAGGATTAGATATAGTTGTTTGTTTCACCATGGAGTTCTCATAAAGAGAGACCTTTCCTATTAGTGTCCTATGAGAGAGAGTGGCTTTCGATCAGGGGTCGTGCCCAAAGTGGATGGCAGGATAACCCCTTGAAAGTCAGTTAAGAAGTGATAACTTAATAATTGATTAGGGGGTGGGTAGATTAAATATTAATTAAGATAATATGCCTTGCACATGGTTGAGTGCTTGTATAGGCTCAGGATGTGGTGAGAAGGCTTGGAATGGCAAACCTATCACCTTGTCTTCACAAAAGGATTGGTAGAGTCCACATGAGGCTTAGATGGAGCCGGAGGTTCAAGA